>NC_056729.1:1693442109-1693578888 GCF_019279795.1 Protopterus annectens | reverse complement strand
GTTCTGTCCTTAAGCCAGTTTGCAACCCATCTTGTGACATATGGGTTTACATTTAAGCTGGTAAGTTTTTCTACAATACCCGAGTGGGGTATTGTGTCGAAAGCCTTTGCAAGGTCAAGGTAGGCTGTATGGATTGCCTTTCCCTCATCAATGGTCTTGGTGACTGTTTCGAAGAAGTCAACCAAGTTCAAAAGGCATGATCTGCCCTTGACAAAGCCAAACTGGGTTGGGTCCAATGTCTGCAAGTCCCCTATATCTTTGTTTATGAGCTCCATTATGATCCTCTCCATAGCTTTGCAGACTAGACTTGTTAAGCTTATGGGGCGGTAATTACCAGGGTCCGTAGAGGCACCGCCTTTGTGGAGCAGGACCACAGTTGCCGTACGCCACTCCTTGGGCACGTATCCTGTGGTAAGGCTGAGATTAAACAGCTGCCTTATGTGCGGGTTTAGTTCCTCATTGAGCTCGTGTAGCACACAGCCGGGGACACCATCTGGTCCCATTGATGCTGTGTTTTTAGCTTTAGAGAGAGCAGCTTTCACCTGCGCATTTGAGATGTCTGGGAGGCTACACTCCACTGGGATAGTTATCTCTCCTTTAGGGGGGGAGAGGGGGTGAAGTTTGCACTGAACCTGTCGGCCAGTATGTTGGCAATGTCTGTGGGTTCAGTGATTTTTGTATCATTTTGGACTAATTCTGAGCATATCTGGGAGTTTCCACCCAGGTTCCTAACATAGCTGAAAAAGGCCTTATGATTGTCTTTTGAATCCATGGCAATTTTTCTCTCAAAATTAGCCTTAGTTGATTTTATGAGTGCTCATAATTGTTTACTAATAATGATCAGGGGTGACTTCCCTGTTATGGATTTTGTTCTATCATGTAATAGCTTTCTCCTCTTACTGTAAAGTTTGTTAATGGCTGGGGTCCACCAGACTGGACGTTTGCCCTTAGTGGAAAGAGTCTTAGTTTTATTTGGTATTGTCTGACCCATGCAGTCCTGGAGGTGTTCATAGAAGGCATTTGTAAGGGCTTCCGCAGCTTGGGTTGTGGTTTCCACTGGCTCAGGGGCCTTGAAGGATACCACACCAGTCTTGAGTAGTGTGAAGTTTGCTTTAGAGAAGTTCTTCACTGTGGTCTTTTTTGTTTGGGGTGGGGGCGGGATGTGGATTTTCAGTGAGATTAGTTTATGATCAGATCTCACCAATGAGGGATACACTTCCGGTGTGGAGCATTTTGTTCCCATGTTTGTGATAATGAGATCTAGTATATTTTCTCCTCTCATGGGAACAGTGACTAGTTGTTCCATGGCATTTGAATTTATGAACTCCAGGAACCGTTGGGCTAGAAAGTTAGGGCTTGAGTAATGTTCCCAGTCTATATTCGGGTAGTTGAAGTCACCCAATATGATGGTGTTTGGAGATACATTTATACCCTCCAGTGTCTTCAGGAAGGCTGTGTGGGGTTCCTGAGTTTGAGAGGGTGGCCTGTAGCATGCTACAAATTGTAGAGCAGTTTTGCCTATGGTTAGTTGCACCTGGATGGTTTCCGAAGCTTCGTGCGTTGCCACCAACCTGGAAGTGTGGGTATGTATCCTTTATGAATATGGATACACCCCCTCCTTTTGTGGTGTGGTCCGGGTTTTGGGGCTGGAACGCATGATATGAGGTAAAACCTGATAGTGCCGGGGTGCTCTCAGGAGCCTTGAACCAGGTTTCAGTTACAGCACAGACATCGATGTTCTCCATACTGAGAAGGGCCTCGAGTGCGTGCATTTTGAGATTTAGACTTCTGGCATTGAGCAGCATTACCCTCAGTTTCTTCCCATTTTTGTTTTCTAGGGTGGTAGGTTTAGAATTTGAGCCTTGCCTAAAAAGGCACTATGGGGGTGGCAAGAGCCTTAGCCAATATCCGGAATCCCAGGGGTGACAGGTGCAAGCCGTCCCTTGCGAAGCAGCGTTGCACTGTTACAGGAATCAGTGGTGCACTAAATTCCAAATACAGATGACATACGTATATACAAAGACATTCAGCTATAGCTTTGAAACATCAATACTACACTAGGCTTTGAGAGCAACCACCATTATATCATATCCTCATGAAGAAGTAGATGAGCACAATGAAGAGCGGTCGCTCCAAGGCCCCAAATAACATCCCAGGAAGTTTTACTAGTGCTGTACAATATTCTCTACTCTAGGGTTTGTTTACCAGCTATGACAAATATCCAAAGTGGTTCCTATTCAAATGGAGGGTCTACTGCTTCCTTTGGGAAGTACCAAACCATTAGTGTAATCAGTAAAATGTGCAAGGTAGAAGAGGAAAATTGTACTTGTTCAGGTAGGCATGGGTGGCCTTTTGCATATGGATAATAATCATTATGTAATTATGAGATAATATGTCACTGGAAAAAATGGTATTGTGGCATATCAATAAATACACATTAATGACAATAAAAAAATGTCAATGAAACCAGACAGTGAAATGAGCAATGATATTTGGTCATTACCAATATGGGTCAGTTATGCACCCCACCAACTTTAAGGTCGTCTTTCCTCAAATCACACCACAAGTCATAATTCTTAAACTCTTAGTGCAAGAAATTTGAACAAAGCCTAAAATGTGTAACAATGGCATATAAATGCAGGTTGTATTTTAAATTTTGCAATTATAAATTTAGAAAAGGTTTCTCGTGCATGAAAAAAGAGGTTATTGTTCTCCTCTACTCATCACTCATTAGACCCCATTATAGTGTAGAATGCCCTTTTGGTATGTATCTCATAAGACATCTACAACAACTGGAAAGGCCACAGAAATACCTCACAAAGAGGATTACCAGCCTCAAACAGATGCCCCACGTAGACCGTCTCAAAAAACTCCAGCTTTACTCCGTCGCATATCGCCTACTCAGAGACCATCTCTGCCTAACATACAAAGCTATGTCAAACCCAGAGCTATTGGACATGCTCCACTTAGGGAAATCCCAATCCCTCTGAGCTATACACTCCAGGGACCTAAACCTTGCCACCACAATAAACAGAACATGCTGGAGGGATAGATTCCTGTCCCAGAGACTTTCAGTTCTCTGGCTTACACCACCCAAGAAAGTTATTTTCAAATCTTGATGATCAAATGGGAAATAGGAAATTAAACCCTGGGATCACATCTAGGGGCTCTAATCAACAGGGGCACAGGAAAATAATTTTCTTGGGTGGTGAAAGCCAATAATTTTCTTGGGTGGTGAAAGCCAGGGTACCTTTTTTTGGCTAGGTATATATATATATATATATATATATATATATATATATATATAATATAGTTACATTCATATGTTTTATATAGGCCCTAGGGCTAATTAGCCTAGTACCTAACTATGAACTAAATGCAATCTTGGGTAATGACTAGTACCTCTACTGTATTACATTGGGTTTAAATGGCTAGGCCAATAGTCTAGTAGTCTTTTATGATCTCCTATGATTATGCCGACTAGGGGCACAAACACACCAGATCTTGTACTCACTAATATGGGAGAATGCTGCAAATCACTTAGTGTAATGTCCTCTGTGGAATGGTCATACCACAAGATGGTCTCCTTTGAAGTAAAAATATAACTCAGAAACCAAGCTAATCCTAGAATGTTCAGGCACTATTCTAAGGCTCACAGGCCCATACATGCTGTTACCTGACAATGTGACAACATTTCAAGCCCCTCACAAACCCTGAGAACTCTGCTGCCTCTGGACAACTGTTCAAAGAAACATTATACAGGTATGCTAATAGCTGCATAGAGGAAGCTGTACCCACCAAGTACATTGGGATGCTCTATAACAGAAGGAAGAAAATCATGGCATAAATTAAGAGGTGTACCACCCAGCAGGATATAAGCACTCTCAACTTAAACTACCCAGTGTAAAAATAATGTCTACCGAAGCCAAATTTGATGTAAAGTTGGCCTCCCAGACCAAGGACAAGACATGCTACAGCTTTATCAGTAACCTGAAAGACAATACACAAATGTGTGTAGAGCCACATATACTGAGCCAGTAGATATAAAAAAAAAACTATTGGCAGACAAATTCAGGTCTAATTTTGGCCCTCTCTCCTTCTAAAAAATATCAAATATAACTGCCCTGCTATCACTAGGAACAGGTCTTAAATGTCTGCTGTAAGGCCAAGAACAATGCATTGATGGGCCCAGGCATGAAACATGATGCATCAGGCCCACTGGATTGCTATTTAAAATGTAGCCACCAAAAAGGCTTCATGCCTAATGAATGCTGAGCAGCAATAGTCATCTCTCTGCCCAAAGGTGGGCCATCTACAGACCCTCAAACTATAGCCCCATAATCTCACTAGTCTCATATGCAAATCCTTGGAAATAATAATCATGGAAAAGATCAATAATGACACAGTAAACCTACAGACATTAGACCTAAGCCAGGTGGGTTTCGTCAAATGCAGCTCTTGCTTACTCACCATGGTGGACTTCTTTGAGAAGGTCACCAAAACAATGGATGAGGGCAAAATGTTTCACACTGCCTACCTTGATCTGGCCAAGGCATTTGACACAACTCAACCCCACTCAAGCATTTTTTGACAAACACAAGATGTTAGGTGTAAACCTTTATGTTATCAGGTGGATACCCAGCTGGACCACACGAAGAACATTTTTAAGCACTTACATGCATGTGTGTGTATGTGTATTTTACATATAATATACACATGTACACACACATGCATATATGCAATATATATATATATATATATATATATATATATATATATATATATATATATATATATATATATATATACACACACACACACACACACACACACACACACACACACACACACACACACACACACACACACACACACACAAGTGTACATACACACTGCCCCATACAGTACTGATGGACAGATGCAGCTCCTAAATGCTTTATCCTAGGCATGGCCCAATTCAAATTACCTATGGTATGATCCCAGTCATTCTCATTAGGGGTAATATGTAATTATCAACCATGGGACATGTAAGGGCAATCTGTAACCAAATGGGATAGATTATTTCAAACACAAAAAAGGAAACCATCCATGTTCTTGTGTGACGTGCACCATTGTTTCCTTTGAGCCAGCAGGAAAACCTACCCAGTATCTGAGCAGTTAAACATGGTCATAATCACTTTCACATACAGCACCAGGAGGTAAAGTGACAACTCTGTTTTCACAACCCCTCAACCCTCAACAAAACTAATTCTGAACTTGTCACTATCCACAAAAGGAAAAGGCAATAAATATTGTATAAAAATAAATAACTAATAAGCCACACTAACCCTAAGAAATTAATATATCTTCTTAGTAGGGCTTAAACCCTGCAGAGCAAAGCAAAAAGAACATGACAAACCTCCTATAAAACCATACCACCAAGCAATCAGTTGAAAAATAGCCAGTTAGCAATAGAGATAACACTCCTTCATTAACACAAACACACAGTGAAACTACTGCACTCATAGTCCAGGAAAATGAGCAACCTGTAAAGAATTAAACATATAATACAAAGCTTTACACTATATAAACCATTCAACATGGAAACAATGTACATCACATACTGCCCACTGTAATGAAACCAAACATGAGATGGCATCAATAACATGCAGTTTAAATCTAAATCTCCCAAACATAGACATGTTCACTTACCTGAAATGTACAAGTGTGTAGTCTAAACAAGTCCCATTAATTCTTCAAACAGCCACCTCCCCAAGTTAACTCCTTCTCCAGCAGGCTTACACAGACTTTAAAGAGCAGCTTAACCAGCATAATATTGGCATTATCTGCAAAACTAACTCCAAAGTTCAAGTGACCTATAGCAAACAGTGACAGTCATTTATAATCCCATTTTCACCAACCAGAAATAATAAAATTCTTTAAAAAAATATTAATTTAATAAATGCTGCACTAACCTCTTGTCCAACCTTCCCTTATGACTTGAGTTCCACAACTAAGCAGAATTCTGTAGAGAGCGACACACATTTCATACCACAGCATACCCACCCCCAAAAATTTAAGCCAAGCCTTATCTGACTTTACTACTTTGCAATGAATGCACAAATAGATTATACTGGTTAACACATTTAAATGCATAAGACATTTTAACAGCTCAGCATTTAAATGTCTCCTTCAATGAAATGAAAGTCAATAGCAAGCCAGAAACCAATGCACTTAGCACCTCATCAAGTTGGATATGATCATTTTCACCTCTGCTGGCACCCATTGTTTAACCCAGTATGTCCAAGATCAGAAACATTTAACAGAAAGCCAAGGATGACTGTAGCAATTATAGAATAATTAACATGCAAAACCAATTGACTCAGGCTTCTTTTACCACAAACTGAAAATGATGTAAGTATTTTTTATATAATTAGTCAATGTTGTAGTTAAAGTAATAAAATACAAGAAACTAAATTTTTCAGTGCAAACTGACATCTGCCCAAAATGATAATTAACATATCTATACAGTTGTAAGATCCCTATTTATATACTTTATTTACTTATTCCAGTTTGGTGACCGGGGAGGTCCACTGGGCTAAAAGCCCATTTTCAGTGGAGGCCGGGGGAGAAAAGCTCAATAATAAAGTTACATGACATAATAATCACACAATTACAAAAGATAAATTGATTTACATACAAATTAAACATTGGATGATTATATGATTATAGAAACAGTCCAGGAGGATGCTAGGCAAATTGTATAGGGATGGGAGAAAGTGTTAGTTACATTAGAGATGTAAGAAAAATATGGAAGGTATGAAGACTTGTAAAACACTTGGAGCAGATGTTAAAAAAAATTTCGATGAAAATCATGGGAACCACAAATAACAGCCGCCCAAGAGGAAAGCTGAGAAACAGAGGCTGGCATGAGAGGAAATGTATTCTTTGCAATGACAAGCTTTATAAAGCAGGACAGCAGGAATTTGTGTTGAGAATGGCTCACCTGAATGCACATATCAGGATAGATAGAATAGGATATGAGGACTGCCAGGGTCCACATGGGTGGGGCAGTAAGAATACAGATGGAGAGGCCACTATAGACTTCTGTCTGGCAAATGGCTTGATAGTATCAGACTTCCTTCTACTAAGGAAAGGACAATGGGCTACAATCAGTGATTGTAAATGCATCCCCAGTGAAACACTAAGCACACAGTAAAAGCACTGGTTGCCACAATCAGGTGCAAGCAGTGGTCAAACAAGGCTTCCACGGTCAACAGAGACCAGGCTGAAGATATAGAAGATGACTGGAGAGAAATCACAACAGTTCTAGGAATTGCTTAAGGCTCTAGCACCTCAAGAAGAGGAGTAAATAACTTGAGTTGAAAGGACTACAATGGAGTCCCACAGGGTTCGGTCCTGGGTCCTCTCCTGCTTGGTATCTACTTCTCTGAAGTTCAGGCCAACACAAAAGGACTCTGGTTGACAAACTTCGCAGATGATTCCAAGTTAGGAGCTATTAACTCTCTAAGTGATGTTGACATCCTAAAGACATGCCTCTCCGAGACCAATAACTGGTGTTATAACCATGGTCTTAAGCTCAATGCCAAAACAGTGTCGTCATCCGCTTTAGGACAAACCCAATTCCTGTGAATTACCACATTGGTGGTAGTCCACTGAACACAGAAGGCATTACCTATCCACGTAAACCTGTACAAATTGCTGAAGGAGTCATTAATGGGCACATTGTGGGTGTTGCAAAGAGCACTTCTGCCTGACATCCAAGATTTAAGAACAATTTCATTTACTTCAATCATACTTTGACTTAGTAATGGGGTCCATTCCCATCATGGTATTAGAAACCGAAAAGGTATGGAGAAATTAAACAAATTAAATTAAGGCAGATATCCAATTGCCACTGCACAACTTTTCACACCAGCAAGACCTAGGCCGACCTGTCCAGACAACTTTCAGAAGACTAGCTTTTATTCACTCCTGAGAAATGGCCACAAAGGGCACTAGTGACCCATCCAGGTAGCCTCAGGTGTCCCAGCAAAAAAGCAACAGGTGTTGCAGCCTGAAGGTAAGGGTGGCCCCAACACCAGTTCTTGGCCTCACCACAACTTCTTTCATAACCTTCTCGGCAGAAGCATGGCACAATAGGAAAAATCATTGCATGGTTTTGCTACAAACACAAACATAGCTGTATAGTGGGCTGGAAAAGTTATCATGCACACTTCACTTCTGACAGTGTCCCTCCCTCCTTCTGTGTTATCAAGTCTTGTTAAACTGTCAATCCTAGGTATATAAGTAAAGGAGAGAAGACAGTAGAAGAAGACAATACAAAAAAAAAAATTACAATACATGCTTAGCTCAGTCTCTCTAACCACTTCCCAATGACAAAATAGGTCAAAATATTGCTACCTTAGATCACTGTACCAGAGCGGGCAGTGCTTACTAAAATGGGTAATGCAAATGGCACTACTCACTATCCTAGGAACCTCTTGTCAGATGTCTACTTTCTGCAAGGAAGCATCTTACTGCCTTAGCATGGGCTCTTCAAATTTCATTAACAGAAAGAACAATAAAGCCTTGCACACCATGCGGAACCCTGCATTCAGATCTACCCAAAGTATCCATGGCTACTCACTCAGATCCACCTGTAGAGCAATACAAAAGCCCCATGTGCACAGATGTATGTTTGTGGATCACAGGCTGAGCAACGTAGAGCTGCATAACAGAAATACTATACAGCCTTAGTGCTGCACCACAGCACTAAGAAAGGATATAGCACTGCATGTTGGTGATGCAGGTGTATACATGCACTATATACAAATAATCGCACATGCTTTGTGATCACAGTACCATGTATGTCTGCTTATAGAATATATTAGCAGCAGAATTGTTATTGCATTATTTAGAAACAGTGACATTGGGTAGCTTCATTAGCATAGATACCATATTAATTGGACATTATTAGAACACTCAGCATTAGCAGGCATTTTCGTTTCATTCTGTGATTACAGTTAGGAGATAAGCTAAGCAAAATAGGCAAACATGACAGGTAGTAAGGTGTTTGATTTATCAAAACATACTCCGAAAAAAAAACAAACCCGAAAGAAAATAATGACTTGACCGACCTGCAATTTACGTGCGCTGTGCATGACCAGTACAAGGATTTACATTTTTCTTATTATATTCAACAGCAGGAGTGGCCTTAGGTCAACTGGTGCCCTAGGCAAAAGGCCTCCATGGCACACCACACCACATCACCCAGTGCCCCCATCCTAGTCTACCTACACCAAATAAACACTGGAAAAGTGCCCCTGCTAGAGCGGTACCCTAGGCGGCCGCCTAGTTGGCCTCTGCCTAAGGCCGGCTATGTTCAACAGTAAAGCTTTGGATAGATCCAACAGATGTTGCTTTCCCTTGCCATTCCGTGTCAGTTTTTTTTTTTTTTTTTGCTTTATGCAACCTTTATTGTGATTGTGTGTACTAACAGGAAATGAACGCAATATCTGTAGATATCCGAAGCTTTGCTGTTGAAAATTTGAGGAAATGTAAATCTAGAAGTGGCCCTGCACATCCCACAATGGACATGCACTGGCTCCCTATGGTTGCGTGGGTTTCCTCCGGATACTCCGGTTTCCTCCTACATCCCAAAGACATGCTGTAGGTGGATTGGACACTCTAAATTGGCCCTAGGTGTGAGTGCGTGTGTGTGTTCTCTGTGGAAGGTTGAGTGCCGGGCTGGCAACTCGACACCGTAAAACTCCACTGCCAATCATGAGCAGACAAGTGATCCACTGTGGCAACCCCTAACTGGGAAAAACCGAAAGAAGTCTTCCTGGATATCCCCGCCCATTTGGCATGCCAATCAATGACGGCACACCCAAAGCTGCGTAGAAGTAACTGTGAGGTACCACACTTGGAGATTACCATTATAATAACAGTTTGAATTGTTTATAGTCACAATGCCGAATTCTGGAACCAAATGCCTGAAAATCTGGATTTATATATACTAAATCCGAGATTGACATTCGTCAGAATATTCCCTTTTCTCCTCAGTGCTATGTTGATCTCAGAATTGATAAATTCTTCAGAAAATGCATGCTAATGTAAAACCTGATATTCTGCCAACTTTCTAAGTTTGTAAAAGCAGTACTTTAAGTGTCCCCATTAACCCCCCTCCCACCCCAATTATTTTGTGTCTGCTCATTTTGTGCGAAGAAGTTGAGCACACACACACACACACCTTTAAAACGAGTTTAAAGGAGAAAATGGGATGTTCGCTATTAGCTCTTCTCCAGTATTTGAAGTCTTATCTGTTGATATGTTTCACCAGGGAGCCAAAATTAGTGCATTCACTAAATAACGCCAGCCACTATAATTCCATAATTGTATTTATATAGGCATTCAGGCATAGCATAACAACGGAAACCCTGCTCTTTTAAGTAAGCGATACTTTTAATTGTCCATTATTCCTGCTCTCTTGTTTTAACTAAGAGAATAACAGCAATAGTTTAAACTGTCCCTTATTCCTGCCTTCTTGTTTTATCTAAATGAGTAAGGGCTATATTTTTAAAAAGTAACTATTTTGGGGGCTTTGACTACATTACAGTCCCTTGCGTTTTCAGTTAAAAGGCTTGGAACTATACCCGAGGGCTCACTTTTCATCGAATTGCTCTTAAACACTGTTGCAACAGTACGTGTCTTCATCTAGCAACATTGTTTTAGGCAATTTTCTAAAATCCCACAATAACCGATTTGCGGTTGATACTAACACTCCTTCCCTTGTATTAAAAAGGTACGTCTATGCTAGGCTCTGAAAATTCACAGGAAGATTCTACTTCATAGTGCTTTTAATTTAGTTATAATCAAAATAGCTATCGCTTGTTTTAGCTGTGAATTGTACACATGCCTTCAGTATTATACTAATTAATCTGCTATTGTATAACCTAAAAAGACTAAGATTTTAAAATAAATTCATCAACTGTAAAACCAGAACACACGTAGATATTTAAGTAAGTAGCTGCCACCACTATTACAGACAAAACATAAGTACTATAACTGATAAATATTAAATTGTGTTCGCACTGAATCCGTCATAACAACCGCTTACATAATCAGTTATAGTAACCAGACCTTTTTATTATGCCAAGTTTCTAAGAGCAATATTTAAAACGGGTTGTTTTTTTTTTGGGGGGGGGGGCGGTGGTTATGCCGTTATTTTTGTCTTTGCTCAAAACACAAGGCAGAAACAAGTATAGCGCACTGTGTGAAGCAGGGAACATTAGCGATGAGTATCTTATTCCAGTGGGAAGTAAAACAGGACTGGAATACAGGTTTGTGTACTTTTTAAAAAAAACTTAATGCCGTGGGTGGGATTGTTAGACGTCATTACTGATGTCACAAACGGGGAGGTGATTAGCTAAGTGGGTGGCAATGTTTTGAGCTTCGGTCCGAGGCAAAAATGCATGAGCCAGTGCCCCTTTAAAGGTCTTGATGGACTCAACAGATTATTCTGAAAAAAACATTCCCCGGTATTCATGAACAGTCCATGCAGGAATAGTCTGTTCTTGCATGGACTGTTCCATGTAGGAATACAGCAGCAACATACTCTACATATTAATGAGGGCATGCTGCTCTATTCCTACACCTACGCAATCCGTGTACGAGTGCAGGGGGCATGTATAAGTCCTGCAAGGACACTTAAACATGCCCCATGCACTCAGAAAGTGCTGTACGGCACTTTCAAACAAGGAAGTAGCATAATATTAGAGCCTGGATATAATATTATACATTATTTCAGTGTCTGTGCACACTGAAATGTAAAACTGAGCATGTCACTGTCTGTAGACACTGAAATAAGGAAAAAAAAAAAAAAAGCACACAATTCCTAAGAAGTAACCCTCACAGTACAAGACTGTCCCCGGAATGGCCAGATCACTGCCCCACATGCCTGCAACCTGCTGATAAATATATGTACTAATTTAATATTTTGTTTATTTATTTATTTATTTATTACAATAAAAAAGAAAGTTTAAGCAGAGCACAGCGGGTTTGTGTGCTGCAGTGCTTTGCTCAGCCCAGCTTAAATGCTGTTTTAGAGTCAAATAGAATTGCGAAGGCAAAGCCCTTGTTGTTGATGTTGCATAGTGGTTAGAGCTCTGGCTAAGCATGCAAGACATGCATGGTTTGAATCCCAGCTCTAGCTTAAGTAGTTGTAAACTAATTTTTATGAATTGGTATGATATTTGTAAGTCATATGCCTCACATATGGTAGTGTAGGGCTGGTAAAATGCAATATGGAAATGTAAAAAAATGTTTCTATTTTTTATTTAAATAGTTGCTTGCGGCCAGCTAAGCCTGCTGCAGCAGCTCTGCTGAAACCAGCTAAGGATTGCTTAAGCATGAAAATATAAGCACTCCTTAGCAACTGTAAGCTTTGCTTAGCTGGTTTAAGCTTTGCTGAGCGGATTTGTGAGGAGCTAAGCATAGCTTAGCATATTTGAAAATTGGCCAGTCATGTAAAAGTGCAGGAAAATTGCCTTTTTTAAACCACACAGGCAGGAATACAGCCATATCTGTTTGAATCTGATCAGGGCAGCAACACTGTCAGGTGTAGGAGAGGGTGTTCACTTTTGAGCGCAATGCTGGGGCATCCAGGAGTCCATGGTCTCCTTATCAAAGACTATGAAGCTAGACTGCTAGAGGGCCACTACCATACTACATACACTACATATATACTACTATATATATATATATATATATATATATATATATATATATATATATATATATATATATATATATATATATATATATATATATATATATATATATATATATGTATATATATATATATATATATATATATATATATATATATATATATATATATATATATATATATATATATATATATATATATATATATATATATATATATATATATATATATATATATATATATATATATATATATATGTATATATACATTCTCAGCTAGAGATATATATTATATATAACTACACATACACACACATAGATATGTAAAGGAAGCTATGTATTTAGAGGGTGCACACCATACTGAACAGCCAGTATTCCTACTGTTGCCATCTTATCAAATGGACAGTGTATGAGTCAACCATACAAAAGACAATTGTTGCCCGAAACATATACCCACAGAGAAGTCAAAGGATATGACACCACACACAGGTTTGCATACATAGGGAAGTTTTATTTGTGTACTGTCGCATTTGTATAAGGCATGTCATATGGCTGTTTATACTTTGAAATGCATACAAACAAATTAATGCAACTCTCAAGTAGATCATTTAATACAGTAATCTGAAAGCATAGCATATGCTGCTGTCCAGGCCAAGGCCTGCAAGAAGTACAACAGTAAAGACAGACTGGGCCACAGGATAACAATCAATCAACAGTAAGTAATGCAGATGTATAGTCCAGCACTCTGTACGCAGTCCCTAGGAGAAAAGAGGTAAGTTGACACAATGGGATCTATCTGTTACATAACAATGCGTAACTGAAACCATCACAAAAAGAATAGTCTGTATGGCAGTTAGTAGGCCAGCAATTTTCCCAGAGTATAATGTGTGGTAATGTACATTCAGATACCTTAAGCCAGCTTACTCCTGAAATTTTTCACATGTTGTAAGAGCCTAGGTTATTTTTTGTGCATACCTCCCATAGACTGACTTACAGGGGCATATGTGATGGATGCGTTTGAGGTGGGGTTACATCAAGGATCAGGTCTGAGCCCTTTCTTATTTGCAATGGTGATGGACAGGTTGACAGACGAGATCAGACAGGAGTTCCTGTGGACTATGATTTTTGCAGATGACATTGTGATCTGTAGTAAGAGTAGGGAGCAGGTGGAGGAGACCCTGGAGAGATGGATATATGCTCTAGAGAGAAGAGGAATGAAGGTCAGCAGGAATAAGACAGAATATATGTGTGTGAATGAGAGGGAGGATAGAGGAATGGTGAGGATGCAAGGAGAAGAGGTGGCGAAGGTGGATTTGTTTAAATACTTGGGGACAATAGTTCAGAGTAACGGTGAGTGCGGAAGAGATGTGAAGAAGAGAGTACAGGCAGGACGGAGTGGGTGGAGAAGACTGTCAGGAGTGACTTGTGACAGACAAGAACTTGTAAGAGTGAAAGGGAAGGTCTACAAGAGGGTAGTGAGACCAGCTATGTTATATGGGTTAGAGACAGTGGCATTGACAAAAAGGCAGGAGTTTGAGCTGCATGTGGCAGAGTTAAAGATGTTAAGATTTGCACTGGGTGTGACGAGGTTGGACAGCATTAGGAATAAGTATATTAGAGGGTCAGCCCAGGTCGGAAGGTTTGGAGACAAAGCCAGAGAGGCAAGATTACTTGGTTTGGACATGTGCTGACCCAGGTCGGAAGGTTTGGAGACAAAGCCAGAGAGGCAAGATTACTTGGTTTGGACATGTGCTGAGGAGGGATGCTGAGTACATTGGGAAAAAGATGCTAAGGATGAAGCTACCAGGTAACAGGAAAAGAGGAAGGCCTAAGATAAGGTTTATGGATGTGGTGAGAGAGGACATGCAGGTGGCTGTTGTGACAGAGCAAGATGCAGAGGACAGGAAGAAATGGAAACAGGTGATCCGCTGTGGCGACCCCTAACGGGAACAGCCAAAAGAAGATGAGATATATATATATATATATATATATATATATATATATACTTATATAGAAGTATGTATATATGTGTGTGTGTGTATGTGTGTGTATATATATATATATATATATATATATATATATATATATATATATATATATATATATATATATGTGTGTGTGTGTGTGTGTGTGTGTGTGGCTTGGGCACACAGGTTGATAGCAACCTGACTTTTGACCATGACGTTGCCTCTGTTGTACGGAAGGCTTTCTACATGGCCCATTTCATAAATAAGGGCATTTCATCCAGGAACAAGGAGGTCAAAACATCCCTGTACTCCTCCCATATCAGACCCATTAATGAGTACAATGCCCCCTTCGGCATATACCTTGCCAAGCACATGCAGCAGTTGGACAGACAGAGGTTCCTGACCAGGAATATCCGGGGTCTCAAACACCTGTCCTATACAGATAGGCTAAAATCCCTATCCCTCTACTCAGTCTTATACAGACTGCTCAGAGGTGACCTGTGTCTGGCATACAAGGCCATTTCAGACCCAGCCTTGATGGAGTTCCTGCATACCCATATCAAACAGACCACATGTATATATGGAACCATAGAAGCCCTTACAATGACATGCAGGTGACATTGTCCGTAACAGGCCAGCAATGATAGTGTCCCCACATGGAGCCTGGCTACAAACACATAGCACAAAGCGTGGTACAATACGATAAATGTCCCAGTGGTAGTTAAGCTGTAGCCATACCTACTGAGTTGTGTGAACATTTTGTTGTCGCAGATATAGTGTGGGGGGGGGTGACAGAGATATGTATTAAGAACTATGGTAACCTTGCTGTATGAGCTGCTCAGACCTGTTTCCATTTTTATGTCTTTCAGGCAAGATGTCACATGGCAGGTTACCTGTGTATTTAGCGGATAAAAATGAAGTCATCATCAACCACCTCATACAGCACTACCAGGTGCTGTTTTGAAGCACAGCCCATTATCAGCAGGAGCAGACCATCCTGTGGAATGATCTAGTCCACAGGGTCAATGATGTCGGCCTGCATAACCACAGTTATGAGCAGGTCCGGCATCATTACAACGACCTGCTCTGTGATGGCCGATGGCATGCTGCAGCAGTCCATTGGATCACCTTGCAACGGGGGGGGGTCATGTCATCCACCCCCCCGACACGTGTTCAGGAGCACCTTGCCAGCCTTGTGGCACCTGCCCACTCACACATGCAACAACTAGCAGAGACCAAAGTGGAGGTGAGTGATACCCACACACCGGCAAGGAGTGTGCAGATAAGGCCGCAGGGCACATCAGTAGACCACTGTTACATATCCATCCACATCTGTACAGGTAGATCATGCATATGTGACGTTGCTGCATAAAAGTAATAAACAGATGTGTATTATCTGTAGTATTGTGGACTTGCACTGTAATGCTGCACCCACCATGTACCAATGCCACAGCTGTGGCTACTGACATCACATCTCTCACACTCTTATGTAGATCCCTCTGATATACCACCAAGGCAACAGCCTGTAGCTGGTGAGTATGGTTTATGTTCATGCTTGCCAATACACCGGTCATGTAATGGCTTTGGTATATTCCATGCACACTCAGACTGCAGGAAAACTAGCAATCTGTAAAGAATTAAACCTATAATACAAAAATGTACACTATATATACCATGCAACATGAAAACAAGAAGTACATCAAACACATACTGCCCACTTAAATGTCTCCAATAATGAAACCAAACACAAGATGTCATAAACAACACACAGTTTAAATCAAAATCTCCCAAACAAACATTTTCACGTACCTGTAATATACTAGTGTGTATATTAACCTACATTTGTCTGTTTCTCCCACATGTTCAATGGACTTTGTAAACCAACATGTAAGTAGCCCAGTATCTGTGGCAGCCAGTATTAACATTTCATCTTTTGGTATGAATTTGCCTCTCCTTAACCATTCCTGCTTCAGTCCAGACGTTTTCTATACTTGCAACTATATTTATGCATTTTCCACATTTCTTGCCTTCTCTCTTGGTTCTTCACCTTATATACTTTTTTTCTTCTTGGCATATTCAGCTGCTGCCTGATTTTTATCTACATCTGGTTTCAGTGGTGGCTAGTGACTTCAAATCAAAGGGGGGCTGCAAAAGATAGTTGAATGGGTGTGGCCAATGGAAAGGGGTGTGACCAGCTAGAAAGGGATGGGTCTATGCTCAAAACCACAAAAACGGGGACTTTAATTAAATACGCCACCCGAAGTGCTAAACTGTCATTATGAGAGTCCAATCAAGACAAAATAAATGTAGCAGAAAAAAATATTTCAATGCATTGTCTACATGACAGCTTACTTAATATCTAGATGGAAACAAAAAGGTTGTGACGCATGAAAAAATAAATTACTTTTTAAATACATTACTGGAATGCCAGCCAAAATCAAGTATAAAAAAAAACAAGCAGCACTCAACTCAAACCACATCTCCTTGCACTGTAGTTCTAATTATAATTTATATTCAGGTTTATAAAAGTACCAAGTAACATGCTGAACGTAGAAATCTCTGTGATACCCCCACTTGTAAAAATATTTCTTATCCAGAAAGACCTGCTGCCCGACAACAACTATCTACTTGTTTCATGGGGAAACAGGATCAAAGTAAAAAATGGACATCAAACAAGAAACAAGTTCAAGATAAATTGCTTAACAGATTACTGCACAGGTTATGGACCACACATGATAGATTGTCATTTCGAGTAAAGCCTGCAAAGATGACTACAAGTCTCCAACAAATGTAATGAGGTTCTAAAAATACTGTAATCCTGTCCTTTATTACAAATACCGTCATATGCAATTCAACACCTAAGGCTTACACGTTATCTAGTTATGTAAATATTCTCTGCATGGCAACAACAAAAAGGCTTTCAGTATTGGTAATTCTTTAATAGTATGCTTACAATCTCAGACAGGCTTATCTGATTGTCATTAAACCATTGCTACTTAAACACAGGGCAACAGACACTGCAACAACATGCATTTTCTGAATAATAAAAAGCATAAATCAAAAGTATAAAAATATGACAGAAAACCAGAACATTCTGCAAAATCAAGGACAGATGAAAAGCCGCTGTAGCTCTTGTGTCTTCCTTGGATGGGGGGATACTCTGCACACTTACACTGCATAACTGCTCCTTGCCTTGCTTGGACACATCCCGAGTCACTACATGGGTGAGTGGGGTGCAACAAGTATGTCACAATTAGAAATGTCTCTGGCTGATGGTGATGGCCCTGACACATTTGTCATACCTCTCAACCTCACAGCAAGAAATCTGGACAAAGCCATAAACAGAAATGGTACAAAGGCCCAAAAATAAGGACAATTTTTAAATATTGCTCTTATAAACTTAGAAAGATAATAGAATAGTAGGTCTTGCATCGGTATGATTTTTCTGAAGGGTATGAAATCTGAAACTCAAATGTCTGTCATTATTTTCTAACTTCAGTCTTTAATGGTTTGCCACTAACTTCCCAGAAAAACACAATTTTATGAAAAACAGACCAGAAGTATGAGGCAAAAATCTGGACAGTCTGCGAAAATTTGTACAGTTGAAAAGTATGGTGCTGAAGGACAGTGCAGCTAGCGTCTCAATAAAAATAGTTGAGAAGGGTTATGATAAGTTCAGGGAATGGATCCTAAAATTCCATGATGGTCAGATATCAAGGACATGGTGAGAGATAATAGAAGCATTCATCAGGGTGATAGAAAAGTTAAGAAGAGAATATCACACACTGTGGTTAGCACCTATAAAAGTAACATTAGTGTTACATGATGGAGTGGTGCATTTGGTGGCCTGGCTACAAGGACATCCATAGTTTGTTTTTAGGTATCAATTAAAAATAGGAAGCTTTTATTCATTTTTTAAGTAACTCAATAGATTGTCAGTTTGGGGGAATTACCTGCTTGGAGCCAACCTTGAACAGAAACAGACCAAGTAGATTAGTCTTGAATAAGGAAGATTTATAAGTTATTGCATGGAATGAGAGAGGCAGTGAAAGTAATGTTTGAGGAAAGATGGACAAAGCTGTTAGGGAAAACATTAGTGGCTTTGTGGTGCACCCAGGTGACCCTTGTTTGATTATTGTCATGAGTGTTGGAGAGGCCACGGGAAGAGGATGGAAGTGAGTCACTGATGTCTGCTTGTCAAGTCTGGGGAAAGTGAAGCAGCTTATGCTTACTGCAATAAAGCAGCATTACAAGTCTGGTGAGCTCCATGCTACACAGGTGGTGCACTGTTTAGCATGGTACAAGTCTGGTGAGCTCCATGCTACACAGGTGGTGCACTGTTTAGCATGGTACAAGTCTGGTGAGCTCCATGCTACACAGGTGGTGCACTGTTTAGCATGGTACAAGTCTTGTGAGCTCCATGCTACACAGGTGGTGCACTGTTTAGCATGGTACAAGTCTGGTGAGCTCCATGCTACACAGGTGGTGCACTGTTTAGTCTGGAGGTTATGCATGTGTGGAGGCACAGATGCACCTCCCAAGAACAGTACCTGTGGAGCTCACAAAGCTTCCATGGGGTATTGGGAGTTAGAGCACATTCTTGCACAGAAGTACGATGCTGTACTAGCATTTTCTGATCACCTCTGGCATTGATCAGTTAAGCCTGGGGAGGCTAAGGTGACTCAAAGACCCGGTAATGAATGAGAGGACCTCATGGCAGCTGATCAGCTGCATGGAAGGTAAAAAGCTGTAGGGAAAATACTGACAGGCAGCAGTGGCGGCTGGTGACTTCAAATCACAGGGGGGCTGCAGGAGACAGCTGAATGGGTGGGGTCAAGGGGAGGGGGTGTGGTCAACCAGAAAGGGGAGGAGCTATGCACAAAACCACAAAAAACTAACTAATTAAATACGCTGCCCTGGGTGGCAAACCATCATTATGAAAGTCCAATCAAGACAAAAATAAGTGTAGAAGAATAAAAATATTTCAATGCATTGGCTGCATGACAGCTTACTTAATATCTAGATGGAAACAAAAGGTTGTGAGGCATGAAAAAATAAATTACTTTTTAAATAAATTACTGGAATGCCAGTCAAAATCAAGTATAAGAAAAACCAGAAGCACTCAACTCAAACCACTTCTCCTTGCACTGCAGTCCTAATTATAATATATTCAGCTTTATTAAAGTACCAAGTAACATGCTGAAAGTAGAAATATATGTGATGCGCCCACTTGTAAAAATGTTTCTTATCCAAAAAGACCTGCTGCCTGACAACTTGTTTCATGGGGAAAACATGATAAAAGTAAAAATGAAAAGCAAACAAGAAACAAGCTCAAGATACATTGCTTAAAGGATTACTGTACAGGTTATGGACCACACATGATTGGCATTCTGTTTAGTTTACGGGTAAAGTCTGTAGAGATGACTGGAAGTCTCCAACAAGTGTAATGAGCTTTTTAAAATAATGGAATCCTGTCCTTTAATACCCTAGGCTTATACATTATCTAGTCAAGTATTCTCTGCATGGCAACAACAGAAAGGCTTTCAATGTTGGCAATTCTTTAACAGTATGCTTATTAAAGCTTACTTGCATCTTACGATCTCAGACAAGCTTACCTTATGGTCATTAAAGCATTGCTACTTAAAAACACAGAGCAACAGGCACTTTGAGTAATAAGCATAAATCAACAGTACAAAAATATGACAGAAACCAGACCATTCTGCAAAATCAAGGACAGATGAAAAGCCACTGTAGTACTTATGCAGTGTGTCCTCCCCATCCAAGGTAGATACAACTACTCCTTGCCTTGCTTGGACACATCCAGAGTCACTACATGGGGGAGTGGGGTGCAACAAGCATGTCACAATTTGAAATCTCTGTGGCTGACTGTGATGGCCCTGACACATTTGTCATACCTCTCAACCTCAAGAGCAAGAAATCTGGACAAAGCCATACACAGAAGTGGGACAAAGGCCCAACAATAAGGACAATTTTTAAATATTGCTCTAATAAACTTAGAAAGATAATAGAATAGGTCTTGCATTATTTTCTGAAGGGTATAAAATCTGAAACTCAAATGTCTGTCATTTTCTAACTTCAGTCTTTAGTGATTTGTCACTAATTTGCCAAAAAAACACAATTTTATGAAAAATGGACCAAAAATGTGATGCAAAAATATAAAATAGACACACAATACAGCTGCTACCTGTCAAAGAAGGGACACTTTAATATTAGTACTGCTACCTTGAGCAGCTGACAAAATATAAAAGAATCTACATGCATTTCAAGTAATCTATAACTTTGATTATTACAGTTATTTCTTAATTGTAAACCCTCCATGTTTTCTTCCAAAATTGCTATTTTGCGGAGGGATTATAAGGGGGAAGAGCAACATTTTGAGCCAAAAATTGGGGACAGTTGAGAGGTTGGCTATGCCTAATTCTATAAAGCAATTTATTTGCATGTACCTCTCAACCTGTTAACGCAGTAAATCTGAACAAGGCCAAATATATTGGGGGCACATATAAACAGTACTAAAAATTGCTCTTGTATAAACTGAGACAGTTGATAGAACAGCTCTTACTTTAACATGCATTTTTCTGAAGGTTATGAAGTCTGAAACTTATTATTGAGTGACTTCTGGCAAATCATTTAGTAATTAAAACTACAAATTTTATGAACAAACCAAAAATAAGAAGCAAAAATCTATTCATTCTTTGAAAATCTGGACAGTTGGGAGGTATAGTTCAGCTGGGCCTGTCTGAGTTTGCTGCCCCCCCCCCCCCTGACAAAATAATGGTTGAATGGAGCCTCTGCAGCCATTCCAATGAACCATTATACTTGGCTATTTCACTCCATTTACCATAAACACTAATGTGCATACTGCTTTACTTCTATGATGAGTTGGACTTCATTTGAAAGTTTTATTTTGTATTTTACAGCACAAACACTAAGTCATCTGTTAAACAAAGCAATGCAGTCTCACAATGAAAACTTAGCATTAAAACTTCTCTGCCCTTGAAACTCACATTCATTGAAACAGCATTGAAACCCACATTCAAAGAAAATACATTTTGCCAGTGGCAGATAAAGATTAATTTTGGGCTGTTTTCGAATCATAGGCTCCTTGCATATGAAACATACATGTGCTCTTTGATACACCTTCCTCATTGTACTAAAATTATATTCCTTGTACAATACAGTACACTTGTTAGAGGGTGTTTTAAATTTGTTTTGAACATTTTTCCAGTAAGCAATGAAACAAACCATATGCACCCATAATGGCAAAACTGCCCAGTTGAGGACATTTATCATAAAAAAGTCTACTCAGACTTCCACAGTCCACCATTATTAGTAAATATACACAATTCTACAGTCCACCATTATTAGTAAATATGCACAATTCCACAGTCCACCATTATTAGTAAATATGCACAATTCCACAGTCCACCATTATTAGTAAATATGCACAATTCTATAGTCCACCATTATCAGTAAATATGCACAATTCTACAGTCCACCTTTATCAGTAAATATGCACAATTCTACAGTCCATTATCAGTAAATATGCACAATCTCTGAAGTCAGTCATCTAAATAATTCCAGATTAAAGAAATCTGTAACTAATGAAGCGGTTGAATAATAATCAAAAACTGCAAATGTGAACGCATCAAATATGATTTGTGCTGCTGATTTATGTCATATTGTATAATTAGAAGGTACATATTCTAATATTTTAATGCAAAGATGAAGTGCATTTATATTTTATTGTACGTACTAAGACAAGTGTTATATTGGCAGTTATTTTAACTGCATGGATTGTTCATTAATTAATTAGATGATTGATGATGTTTTTGTATATAAATGGTGAGCCTTTTAGTGAAGATTGTAACCTGATGAAGCGCACCTGTGTGCGTGAAAGCGCTCGTTTTTATTAATAAACAAGATTTTTACTTTGTTCGTGGTGGTTCCAAGCAGTTTTTTGGTCTTCGGTCTTTTCGCTTTGGTGTGAGGAACCTTTGGATGATCGGCTTCTGTTTCTTGCTGTTGGTTTTTATATTCTTGTGCTTAGCTGATCATCACACGATGGATATGCCGAACATTGAATTGGACTACAATCCAACAGGTACTGTGGGAACCGATAGTTGGAATTGTTTATTCTATCAGAAAGATAATCCGCTCTTACGCATGGATATCAACTGTGATGCTCCCATTAGCGTTCCGAACAGTAATGAGAACTTACATGAATTTTTTGGTAGTCTAAGGAACCTGGAAAATGACTTATATCGCTTACATAGATTGGTCTGGCAGAGAAGGCATCTACAAGCCTGCCTACACTTCAAGGTTATCCCCCGTGGCATGCGGGTCTTGTGCATGCCGACTTACGGGGATAGCCATCCAGAGTTACTCCGTAAATGGCAGCAACTTAACATCGAGTTCGGCAACAAATACATCCAACTGTTGCTGGACTACTTTGCACCCATTGAAGCGGAGCTCCTGGTCAAGGTAGAGGAACAACATAAACTCCTTATTGCAAATTACCAGACAGATTTTTGTGTCTCCAAATTACATACTATGAATACACAGCTAGCCTTGTATAGTAACAAATTAGAACAAATTAAAATCAAAAAATTGAAACGTGACTGTGAAGATTTCCAACTGGGCCGTATTTTTGTTTGGCCGAGAGCTAACCCGAAGGATAGTTCTCAGTCTGCTCATACACCGGCAGCTCCACATTTAACAAATAATGATTCAGCGACTGTGTTAGTTGAGTCATTGGATACCAGGCTAACAGCTGAAAGTCAAACGGATAACATCACTTACAGAGAATCTAATACATCTAATATATCTAGTGCTTCCTTACCCTGTAACCAACAGGGTTTGAATAACAGTGACATTTTGGGTGCTAAATCCAAAGCCAATGGCTCGAACAGTGTATTCGCTGCACCCATACCTTTAAACTTCCCTCTCCCCTACAAGGGCGCAGTACGTACGCGCTCAGACAGCCGGGGGAGAGGAAAAAGGAAGATGTCAGGAGGAACACCAGAACGGAGGAGGAAAATGAAGAATTGAACTGTCTGTTTTTCAACTTGACAACAAGGACCTTTACACTAGATGAACAACTTGTTTTAAATAAGGGCTTATCATTCATTCCCTCCAAGCACAGTGTACTGCCTGATACTCTCATAGGCTTGCGCCTGTTTACCAGAAAATTGTCTCTTAAGGTATTGTTTAAAGATGTTCCATCTAGCAATGATGAATCTGGTTATAAGATTACACTTTGTAAAAGGAAAAGTTCTTTTATACCTTCATTAACACAACCTATTGAATGTTTTATGCGAATATGTGAGCGTGATTTTTACCGCTACTATGAACATGATAAATATAAGGGTAATTTTGTGAACCTGAGTCACACACAAAAGCATTGTCTAGATGGTCTTTGCGATGATGCGAACCTGGTTTTCAAACCAGCTGATAAGGGAGGGGGAATTGTTGCCCTAGATGCATGTTTTTACCAACAACTGATGTTAAATATGCTAAATAATGACAAGGCATATAAAATAATAGAGAAATCAAAAGTCGTGTCAATAGTAAAATATGTACATGACACTTTCTATGACTTACTGATGACGAGATCTATAGAAAAGTCACTTTATGATTTCCTAATGATAGAATCACCCCTTATACCCTTAATCAAGGGTTTGCCCAAGTTGCATAAGAATGAATATCCTCCTCCATTACGTCCTATAGTGTCAGGTGACCACTGGGTCACTGAGAATGCCTCCCTATATATACAATCAAAGCTTGGTACAATGGTGAAAGAAATACCTACCATCTTAAAGGATTCTTATGAGCTTCTAAATGATCTCAAACAAAATCTAGTGAGAAATAATATTAACGCTGATACTTTATTGGTCACATTAGACATAGAAAGTCTGTTCACAAGTATTCCCAATGACTACGGTCTTGACGCAGTAAGATTTCACCTGACTGAGCTAGGAACAATGGATAACAACGAGCTCATGAACATTTGTTGTTTGTTGGACTTAGTCCTAAACAACAATGTTTTTTTGTTTGACCACACTGTATATGCGCAGACATGGGGAGTAGCCATGGGCACTCCCTGCGCCAACGCATATGCTAATTTGGTGGTCTATAGATGGGAGAAAGAGAACATTTTCAGTGACCCTAGGTTTAGTAATGTGACTCTATACAGACGGTTTGTGGATGACGTTCTGATGCTCTGGAATGGAGATATAGATACGTTGAAGGATTTCATTTGCTTTATGAATACTACCACCTCATTCTTTAGGTTCACTTATGAGTATTCCTTAGTGAGTGCTAATTTTTTGGATATTACCCTTACCAAAAGAAACAACAATGATTTAGTTACCACCTTATACAGGAAGCCATGCTGGAGGAATAGCATCCTCCACTATGACAGTTTACATCCACGTCACATATTTCGCAATATTGTAAAAGGCCAGATGAATAGAATATTGAGAATATGTAGTGATAAGTTGGATGCCACACAATTGATTGAATGTCAAAAACAATATTTTATAGACAGAGGGTATCCCATAAAGTTGGTTAATGATGTAGTTGAGTCCCTTTTAGAGACTCCAACACACTGGCAAGAATCAGGTCAAGTCCTACGTAAAAGAGAGAATGGTAAGAACATTATGTATGACATCAAGTATACTAGTGATGTTGAGTACCTAACTAGGATTGTTAGAGAGAACTGGAAAGTCTTGCTTTCAGATCCATCACTCTCACAATTAATTGGGGAAAAACCCACTTTTAGGTTCAACAATTGCATGAATTTAAAAAGATTGCTCTGTAAAGAAAAATTAGACATCGTTTCTGTTGATATAAGAGCTCATATAAAAACAGGCACCTATGCATGTGGTAAATGCTCACTTTGTAAGTATATAAATAAGACACAAGATCTTAAGATTCCAGGTATTAATATAACTTTCAAGCCTACTTTTTATGCTACATGTAACACACAGAATGTAATTTATCTTGCTACCTGTAACCTATGCAATGGTTATTACGTAGGTATGACATCGCGTAGACTCAGAGACCGTGTCTACAACCATGTCTATGACATAAGAAAGAATAATCCTACTAATCCCTTGGCTATGCATTGCTGTAATAGACCTCAGCATAGCTTTGGTTTTCAGGTTTTGCAAATTGTAAATCCTAACAGGAGAGAAGGTGACCATATGAGCACGATAGAAATGTTTGAGCTAAGGTGGATTTTAAGGCTAAAGGCGCATATACCGCCTGGGCTTAACACCATAGTTAATATTCGCCCTGCTCTTTTAGGATCCTCGTGACATGAAGACCATTTACATTTATAGTTGATTATTTGCTAGCTTATCATAAATACTGTAAGCTATAATCATGCTACGAATTTTAGGTATGTGTTCATACTTTTACTAATCTAGTTGCAGTATTGATATTTTGGATAATGTTTTTAATATGTTTTGCCAACAAAATATGTCCATGTTGAGATCTAATATGTAATAAAAGCCTTGAACTATATATGAAGATAGGTTTAAATATTAATCAATCCAAGTTCTATAAACTTGCATTTAAATAATTGTGGGCTCTATATGAACTATGCCCTATATCTATTATATTTTGAATAATTAGACCAGCATATGCTAGAGAACTGCATTATCTGTCCCCAACTAGCAAACGCATCGTATAAGAAGTAATTGAATAGTACTGTTACAATACAAGTATTATGAAATGCGTATGCGATAGGAGCATCGCCTGTAGTTTTTCGGCTTAGAATTGTCATGATGGCTGTCAGGAAATTTCCGGACCCTATAAAACATATTTTATGGTTGTTGATGACTGATTTGTAGATGCTGGGTGCCTGAGAATGAGATTGTGCTGAATGCCTTATATCTAGCTGACAGAAAAATGTTTTCCAGCCTGTTTTATCATCGGGCTGGAGGAAAGATATGCTAAATTATAAATTCCCAGTGTTGCATTGGTATATAGGATTGTCTAATGGCTATAGTTTTTTTGGAGCGACAACGAATTACAAAGAGAAATATTTTCTCTATTGAATTTAATTTGATACAACAAGGTTGGGCTGTTTAAAGGAACACAGTCCAATTTGAATAATAATCAAAAACTGCAAATGTGAACGCATCAAATATGATTTGTGCTGCTGATTTATGTCATATTGTATAATTAGAAGGTACATATTCTAATATTTTAATGCAAAGATGAAGTGCATTTATATTTTATTGTACGTACTAAGACAAGTGTTATATTGGCAGTTATTTTAACTGCATGAATTGTTCATTAATTAATTAGATGATTGATGATGTTTTTGTATATAAATGGTGAGCCTTTTAGTGAAGATTGTAACCTGATGAAGCGCACCTGTGTGCGTGAAAGCGCTCGTTTTTATTAATAAACAAGATTTTTACTTTGTTCGTGGTGGTTCCAAGCAGTTTTTTGGTCTTTAGTATCTTCACCAAGGAGAACATTCTCAGTATGGCAGCATCCACCCCTTGTGGGAGTAGAACCCACAGCCTTCTGCATCAAAAGCAAGTACACAACCTGTTGTGCTATAGTATTAACTTGGCAAAGCACTAAACTTCTATTCCCCTGCAGCTCTCAGCTCCTTGTAAAATCTACTCAATACTCAACTGCATCTCAACTTCGCAGCTCAAGAAAACTGGAAAAAGCCAAAATGTATTGGGGGGGGGTCAAAAGCCCAAAAACAGGGACACATTAAACATTGCTTGTATAATCTTGGAAAGTTGCTAGAATAAAATGTTGTGTTGCCACCATATATTTTACTGCCAAGGTCCCTGAGCAAAAACAGTCAGAGTAACATACCACTACGCCACATCAGCTGCTTTGTAAAGAGAGGAAGACTGAAACTTAAATGGCTATCATTTAGTGAATTCAGTTCTCACCATAGCTGTCAACCTCTTAGTACAAAACACCTGGACAAACCCAGTAATGAGGGAATACAGCCCTCAAACATATTCAGTGAATTCAGTTCTTGCCATAGCTGTCAACCTTAGCACAAAAACCTGGACAAAGCCAATAATGGGGGAATACAGTCCCAAAAATAGGGACAAATTTAAAATATTCATCTTATAAACTTAGAAAATTGCTAAAAATGGTTGTGCTACTATGTATTCTGAAGAACATGAAGTTGGAAATTCAAATGCCGGTCAATTTTACTGCGGACAGAACAAAAACAATTTTCAGCAGAGACGCAGGGATTAATACTGCAGACACGTCTTTGTAAAATGGCAGGGCACCAGAGCAAATCCACACAAATACAGGGAGGAGATGCAGACAGAAGCCACCCCAACCAAGAATCAAACCAGAAAACCTATAGCTGTGAGGCAACAATACTACCACTGCACCATCAATTATGCGAGGAATTAAACATTCAGAAACCTGAAGTCTGAAATTCAAATGCCTGTCAATTTTACTGCAGACAGAACAAAAACAATTTTCAGCATAGACGCAGGGATTAAAACTGCAGACACGTCTTTGTAAAATGGCAGGGCACCAGAGCAAATCCACACAAATACAGGGAGGAGATGCAGACTCCACACAGAAGCCACCCCAACCAAGAATCAAACCAGAAAACCTATAGCTGTGAGGCAACAATACTACCACTGCACCATCAATTATGCAAGGAATTAAACATTCAGAAACCTGAAGTCTGAAATTCAAATGCCTGTCAATTTTACTGCGGACAGAACAAAAACAATTTTCAGCAGAGACGCAGGGATTAAAACTGCAGACACGTCTTTGTAAAATGGCAGGGCACCGGAGCAAATCCACACAAACACAGGGAGGAGATGCAGACTCCACACAGAAGCCACCCCAACCAAGAATCAAACCAGAAAACCTATAGCTGTGAGGCAACAATACTACCACTGCACCATCAATTATGCAAGGAATTAAACATTCAGAAACCTGAAGTCTGAAATTCAAATGCCTGTCAATTTTACTGTGGACAGAACAAAACCAATTTTCAGCAGGGATTAAAACTGCAGACACGTCTTTGTAAAATGGCAGGGCACCAGAGCAAATCCACACAAACACATGGAGGAGATGCAGACTCCACACAGAAGCCACCCCAACCAAGAATCAAACCAGAAAACCTATAGCTGTGAGGCAACAATACTACCACTGCACCATCAAATATGCAAGGAATTAAACATTCAGAAACCCTTAAGTCTGAAATTCAAATGCCTGTCAATTTTATTTAACATTTTTTAATCAGGACAGTCTGACTTGGAACAAATAAACAATTTTCAGCAGAGGCCCAGGAAGAAATAATGTAGACATGTCTTTGTAACATGGGAGGACACAAAAGCAAACCCACACAAACACAGGGAGAAGATACAGACCCCACAAAGAAGGAACCCCAGCCAAGAATCAAACCCAAGAACCTGCAGCTGTGAGGCAACAATGCTACTACTACACCATCAAATATCAAGCATTGCAACATTTACAAACCACAGATATTATGAGGAACAGATCAGATCGAATATGAGGCAAAAATCTGCAATTTTTTTACAAATGGTGGTGGGTAGGGATCTCAAGTCTTTAACACCTGCATACAGGGTACAGGGTTCAAGCCTGAGGTATTCCCTACCACACCACCTGGGGCATTTTCACACACACACACACACACACACACACACTCCAGTAAAGCATAAGCACCATACACAAACACTCCAGTAAAGCATAAGCACCATACACAAACTCCAGTAAAGCATAAGCACCATACACAAACTCCAGTAAAGCATAAGCACCATACACAAACTCCAGTAAAGCATAAGCACCATACACAAACTCCAGTAAAGCATAAGCACCATACACACACAATCCAGTATAAACATTGTATAATAAAGGTAAAAAGCACCATACACTTACCTGAATATATCCAGCTAACGTACATCCTTCCCGCGCAATACTCCAAAGACCCGCGAGATCCCAAGCAAAGCCCGACGAGATCCCAATGCTCCTTCCCGACGACAAGACTGTCCTGACTGCTGCTCTTGCAGTCCGGACGCGACCCATAATCCTAGCGAGTCTGTGTACTTTAAAAGTGCACAGACGTCTCCTTGTGTCCCCCTATGGGGACTTCCGGACTGCCTTGAGCATGCACATAGACCGACAGTAGTCGGGACTACTGCGCATGCGCGAAGTCCGCGAAATTTCAAAAAATAATTTTTTTTATTTTTCTTTCTATTTTTTATTTTGAGGGGGCTGCAGTCCGGCAGCCCGATGCCACGAGCCGCCCCTGAGAGGCAGTAAAGCTGGATTTACTTGGCTCCCACATGCACCACGACATCTAGAAAACATTAGGTATTTATGTGGAAATGCCATCACAAGTTTTTTTTATATGCCATGTAGATTGCAGAAAATTTACATAGATCCCCCTGGATAGTGTAAGAAATGTGGAGGAAGGGTTATGTAGCACATGGGTGCTTATCTGTACGTAACTGCAAAGTTATAAATATTTTTATGTCATCTCTGTTAATTGAGGAACTGTGGCCCAGAAAAGATAAGCTTTCCACTCTGACTTTTTTTAGGGATTCCAAAAGAGGCAGAAGAGGAAAACTGGATATAGCATGAGAGGGCTTTGTTAGTGGTGATATTATTATTGCCATAAAGACAGTTAAATAGAGAAGGAAGAAGGAGAATTCTCCAAAACTAGCAGAAGCCTTGCTTGTGGGGAGGGAGAGAGGGGGAGTGAGAAAGAGAGAGAGCGAGAGAGCATCAGTGGTTTGTTAATGAATGCTTCCCTCGGTTACAAATTCAATGATTAGAGATATAAGAAGGAAGATGCAGAAGCCAGCATGTTACTATTCAGAATGTGTTATGAAGTTTTACGAAGGAGAGTTTCCCCACATCGATCACTAACAAAACTCCCTATCAGGGTATTGGCTATGGAATAAGAAAATTGAAATTTTGTTGAAAACAGGAGATTTATTTGTAATAAATCAATGGAAATGAAGGTTTGAGTGGGTAAATCTGGTATAGAAAGTCTTTCTGAAGGTAACCAAAAGCCTTTTTTAATTTACAGGGAAACACTGCATACTAAGAGTGCATACCTAAATGGGAAATGTTGAAAGAGGGGAAACGATAAATAATTGTCATTTAAGTACACCTCCCATATTAGGATTTAGTTGTGTACTGCTAACCTGAATGCTGATTATATTCCTGCATTTTTTTTTCTTTATTTTTTTTTTGTTTCGTGAGGTTCTCTGTTTCCTTTTCTGTTGAACTCTTTGAAATGTTGTTGATATTGTAATAAAGTTTGCTTTTAAAAATAGCAGGCCATATAATTTGAGTACAGGTCCTAGGGTTACCACCTGTCCCATTTTGCGAGGGACAGTCCCTCTTTGGGCAGTTGTATCCTGCAAAAAAATTGTAAAAATGGCAAATGTCCTGAGATTTTAGGACAAAATTATTTCCTATAGTTTATGTAATAGTTGCATAAAACAGTTATTCTGTATCTGAACCACCTAAATGTTATAAGAAACAGAATAAGCAACTAAAACATTACAAGAATAAGCTTTTATCTAGGCAAAAAAAGTGAAGTTCTGTTCTTCGTACTGGCCGGGTGTATGTGTCGGCCTGCAAAAATCTGTCATATGTCCCACTTTGGTCATTTGAAAAGATGGCAACCCTAAAAGGTCCTCATGTGTAAATTTACTATAGAAAGAGGAAACATCTGTGGAAACAATAATTTATAGATAACACAAGTTTTCAGAGCTGGATGATGCATGTCAGAGTTGAGGCTTCAGTATTCATAACTATCTTTACAGACGATGACTGTGTCACTGAGATAATTCAGTAAGGCAGTTCTTCATTGCAAGATTTGTTTAAGTGTGATTCTGAAGTGTGCCCCAGATGTGCAGATCCCAAAACAAGACTTTATTAAAGCAGCTTTTGAAAACATGCATATTCAAATTCAGGTTTATTTAGGTACTTACAAGCTAAGAACCATTACTATAAAAAAGTATAATTATGGCACCAGAGCATAAAACTGCAGTAATAGCTGGAAAAGATCGTAGGCCAGCATGAGTAGGTAAGTATTAAAACTGGCTATCATAAGGGAACTCTCCCCGACTGTAGAAGAAGGTTCCCAAATTGAGAGGTATTACAGCAAAATGTAACTGACACCCAGGGTTACTAAATGTACTCTAGAAACCTTCAGTAACATTTGAACAGAGGAATGGAAATCTCAAACAGGGTTGTGTGACATCAAAATCTCTTTCAGATAAAGGGAATACATATCGTGCATGGCCAATAACATTGAAAGTAAAACCTGACCAGTGCCACCTCTGCAGAACTAGAGTAATTTGTTGGCATTTAAACCAGTGATTACTGATCAGGCTAGATAAGGGGATAAGTTTAATATTGTTGACTTGTGCTTATGTGAAGTCTGGGTCTGAGTGGCATGTGTAGTGTTAGTGCTGAGGAAAGAGTTTTCATTAAATAATGTGCATGACTGAGGTTAGGGATGGCAGTAGGGCTATGGTTACTGTTATCACATAAGAGTATGGTGGACCTGTGGGGTGGGGTGAAGCAACCTCTAACCATGTCACCTAAATTCAGTACTCTTTCAATCCCGGTATTAGATTTATACAATGCAGTGTACTACTGTTGACAAGTGAAGCTTCTGTATATGAACGATACTCTAAATTATTTGCATATAGTATCTATGTCTCTAATGTTACTCTCACAAGCTTGCACATATTCTTTTCATAGATAAATTCTGTACTTTTTGCTGTTAGTACCTAACAAAAAGAAGACAGGTTTCCATACACATGCTGCTTGCAAAATGAACAGCACCCATACACCCATTCAAACAGACACACAGATGCACGCTTGTGCACCCACCCACACACACACACACACTCTCCATACTTCCAATCACTGTGCTCAAACACAATATTACTGATACATATTCACCACATTCATTGAACTACATAGGCCAACACACAAATTTGCATAACACCATGGTGTCTTACTTGCAATGCCATCAATTAAAAGACATCCATACAGTTAAGCAGTCACTCATAAAACATTTGGTACACCAGTACTACAAACTTTCAACCACACACCATATCTGCACACTCGCATCCAAAAATAGCCACGATACAAACTCACTGCCACACACATACACACAAATATATCACTATAGTAGAGTAGACCATGGATCTCGATATGTAGTAAGAAACACTTGTTATATAAGAAAGAAGCTAGAGCTAGCATGCATGCACACTCTTGGTAACTGGCTGGGACAATAAAAAATATTACATACCACCAAGAAGAAAACGACTGTAGTGTACTCTACTCTGTTCTTCTTACTTCTTCTTCTTCTTCTAACTTATTCTTCTACTTCTTTCTTCACTTTTCTTCTTTTTCAGCACAGCAAAATAAATATAGGCCGCCCAAAAAATAAAATATAAAAAATACTGGTAAATCCTTATCCTTCCCTGATTGACTCATGAATCAGATTAAGTCCACAACAGAAAACTGCTTGATTCTCACTCTTTTCCCAGCACATAAAGCCCGGGAAGAGAGCGACAACCAATCAGCAGCATTTAGCCCAAGCACGTCATGTACGTGCCTGTGGACGTCGCAGTCCAAACCCCTTCCAATTCTATGCGGTATGGAAACACATGGACTGCTGGGCATCACACTGATGCCTTCATTAGCTCATCGGGCTGCAACAAAAACAAAAAAAAAGTATTTATTTAAAACTGCCGCAACCCGAGGCAGTTAAAGTGCACATGCGCGTACTTGCCGAGGCAGGAAGGAATCGCGGAGACAGAGAGAGTAAACAAAAAATATAATACTGAGTGTCACACTACGAAAAAGGTACTTTTTCTTTTTTTTGCTGAGGGGGCTGCAGTCCGGCAGTCCGATGCCATGAGCCGCCCCTGTCTGGTTTGATTTCAGTTACGGCTTGATGCCAATATGCTTCTGCTAGACTAAACAGGGAAGTCATCTTAGATTTATTCTTCTCATGTTTCAAAACTTTCACTATGTTTGGGTCTTATGAGGTCAGCAGATATGTATGCAGTCCCACAATTGCAGATCAATACATATAATCAATTTCAAGGAGGCCCATACCTCCTTTGGAACGGGGAATATATAATCACATTCTTGTCCCAAACTGATGTTTTCTTGGTGCTGCAGTTTTCCTGCTTTAAAAATTGTTTTTGCACATTTATCAAGACCAAATGACGTTATATCATCAAAAAAATGTGTAATCTACAATACATTCACCCTTCCAGTCCTTATGAACCAGTTATACATTCAGTAAACAAACATCACTGCAATAACCTGATCTAAGGATCTAAACCTTGTCTGTGACATAAGCATAACAGGTTGGAGGAACAAATGTCTTTGACAGATTATTCTTCTCTGGAACAGACTCCCCTTCTTCTGGAATAGCACCCTTCTCTAATACTATTCAAATGTAATTTGGACCAATATTCTTCTCTGGAACAGACTCCCCTTCTTGTGGAATAGCACCCTTCTCTAATATTATTCAAATGCAATTTGGACCAATAGATGGGAAATTGCAAACTCACCCCTGGCTTGCCACCTGTGGCCTTTATGGAAAGGAGCAGCTTGTAGATACTCTAATGCACAGGCACAGACTGGACAGCTCCATGGAGTTACTCCAAGGTCAGATCACTGTGCATAAGGCCCCCACTCAAATCATAGCTATAGATCCCCGTCCATGAATCATGTTGTGCGCAAGGCCTACTTGACCAAACTGGAGTCCATCCAAATACAGCTAAACATTGTGGTCATGGGGGATTTCAGTTATCCCCCCATCAACTAGGAAACCTACTCCAACCATAACTCACTTGCACAAAAGTTCCTTGACTTTGTTAACTAAAATACCCTGGAACAAATTGCTCAAGTTCCAACAAGAGGCACAAACACATACTAGATCTTGTTCTCACAAATATGACAAACAGATGCAACTGTCGGACCCTCATTAGTTAACTCTGACTACAAACCAGTCTCCTTCGAATTGGCATTAATACCAGAACTCACAAAGGGTGAAGGCGGACTAAACTTCACCAAGGCAAATGATACCCTTTTTGTTTGCCACATTAGAGGAGTAGGGCACTTTTTCCCCATTTTTCAGACTCCAGCTTCTTATATAACAAAAAATAATGTTCGGTACAATCTTTTAAAAAAAAAAAAATTCTTACAATTAAAAGCGAGTACACTCAACAAAACAAATATGTCTGCAACTGTCTAATCAATGTCTGCAACTGCCTAATCAATAAAAATAGGGTTCTGTGGCCATGGATATGGCCTTTACCACTATCTCTATTACCATCTTGGTGGATAAGGGAATCCTGAGTTAATGTAGAAATTGTCTCATATTTCCTGACAACCAGTAAACTCTCAAACCGATATGGTATAACACAATGTCACTGGAGGCAAAGCCCTCACATAAAAGCACTTCTAATGTCAATACGGCTGTCAGCAGTAAACACAATGCACCCATCACAAAATTCAAAACAAACACAGAGTCACATATTCTGAGGCACTTAAATGCAACCTACCTGAACCACAAAGACCTCCTAGATGAAGTACACATAAACCCCCATCAGAAATCCTGAACATACTCTTTTAAAACACCCACATCAACACATACAGCCACATCTCATGGAGCCTCTATTTCTAAGCCCATAAGGCAAGCTGCCACCAAATCCAACATTCTAGCCACTGGAGACTCCATTATGAGACATACTGATGTCCCTCTCACAAGGATGAGTAAGGAGAAAGCCACAGTCAGTTGCTTCACAGGGGCCAGGATACACCACATTATGCACACACTTACGTCACAGGACCACAAGTACTAGTATGATACAGTCCATGATGGTGCAAATGGCCTGAGATGTACATCCATGAACTATATGAAGAGAGACATCATGGAGCTCTTGGAATGTGTGTCTCATGCTGGTATGAGCCTAGCACTGAGCAGCATTTTACCTTCTCTAAGGATGATGCCACAATACGAACAGAAGATGACTAACTTTAATAGTTAGCTAACTTTAATAGTTAGCTTAGTCTCTGCATTCTAAGGGGATCCAATATTCATCAACTCTGAAGGAGCTGCTGTACAGATGAGGTGTCTCGATTTACATAAAAAAGAGATATACCACTAGACTTGTCAAACAGGACAATTCACTTGAGCTTCTCCACATTAGAATACAATACCACTTCCTTGTCCTAGCAAACTATAGGCCTCCCTCTATGACCACTCATCTTTTACACACACACAGACACATTTATATATATATATATATATATATATATATATATATATATATATATATATATATATATATATATATATATATATATATATACACACACACACACACATCCCCACACATACATACATGTACACAGCCAGCCACATACACATATATACATCCCCACATACATATATACACATGCACACACATATAAAATTATATATATATATATATATATATATATATATATATATATATATATGTGTGTGTGTGTGTGTGTGTGTGTATATATATATATATATATATATATATATATATATATATATATATATATATATATATATATATATTATATTCACTTTATAAGCTCGAAATTCAGAAATCTCGAATTTCAGACTCTCAAGCCTATAAAGTGGAAAATCCACATACCTGAAACCACACAATCACGAAGCCCTAAATCCCGAAACCGCAAAAGCACGCAATTCAAACTCTCAACACTTCCAAGCACCAGTACAACACAAACGCACACAACTAAACAAACACACACACCTACCCTTATTATATGCAGGGGTGCAAGCCCCCATGCACCCCCCACTTAAATATTCTAACTCCAAGGTCGCACTACATACATACACACAAAACACCACCACACAAACTACATTCCTCTTGCACACACACATCACAGTAACAACACACAGTAATACACACTACAGCCCCTACCCAACACCCTTACACATAAACACTTACCCGAGTCCATGAACACAGCGCAACATTAAGAACCGCTAATTAAAAGTCTCCCGCATTCGAGATTTTGAATTCCGTGCTTTTGGGGTTGCGAACTTCCAATCCTTCCACTTTATGAGTGGATACAAATTAATTGAAATTATCAGTGGGCATATGAGAATAACAGCTAATAAACACCATCACGGGTAATTAGGTGGCTTACACAAGGGAACTACAACAGTTCAGAGACAATAGGAAGATGCAAGGTTGTGCAGTTGTATGGTTCATAGCAGAAAAACAATGTAGGCACACACCATGCTATTGTTCAAGGCTCATTAAAACAAGCTTAAGGCAGCATAACACCTGGCAAGCTATCAGCTAATTGCAGAAAGGCATGGGGAGGTAGTACAAGCCTTATGGGACAGACTCCAAAATATATGTAATCAGTTGTGATTGCTGTTGCTAAAAGGTGTTGGATCAGTTGTACAAAAAAAACAATAAAAATGCTTTACGCTTACAAAATGAAATATTAATATTAGACTATACCAAGGTTATATACTTCGTGCTCTGAATGAGGTATAGGCCTCCTCAAAACTGATTATATGTATAGATCTACAGCTGTGGGACTGCATACATATCTGCTGACCTCATCAGATCCAAATAGTCGTGAAAGTTTTAAAGCAGGAGGAGACAAAGTCTACGATGACCACTCTGCTTAGTTTAACAGAATCATTCAATTGGCAAGCAGGAATGGAAATCAATACAGAAGTCAAACAAAATCATACAGCAACTGAATGTGCGAAAAAACAAAAGCAAGAATGTAAGAAGGATCAGATAAGAAGAAAAAAAATGTGGAAAATCCATAAATATAGTAATAAGTATAGAGATCTCATGTTTCAACATAATATTGATAAGTGAATATACAATCAATAAAAATGAGACGTAGACAGCTGTAAAATCCAGAGTAGGCCTTTACTTGGTGCAAACACAAGCGCTTTCACAATTAAGCTTCATCAGGTGTGAACCTTTTGGCAGGTTGTTTTTTGAATATCATATCGATAAGGATTTGACACAAGAATGGATAAGGGGATGCAAGATGAAACTAGAAGATGAAAAGTCAATAATAGCAGCCCAGGATAGTGGACAACATACGCATTAGTTTACAAAGTCCATACACAAAAGTAGCACTGACACATTGCCATTACAGTATCTTACATACAGCAAGACACAAAGTCATAAAATATCAAGGTTTGCAGGCAAAGTTTAACACAGACATATGAATTACTACCCTATTATCTTTTAACTGGAATATCCAAAAAATACTACACTTACGTGATGATTTAAATTAATTCAATGCAACTTTCTAAATAGCCTTGCAACTCCTGAATGAAAGAGATTAAAAAACAAACAAGCAATCTAGCTATCCAAAAAGAGTAGAATGCTAATGCAGGACAAAGAAAAAAAGTGGCCAGAAAGGTAGAAATACAAAACATCACAATATCTGAAGCTTTCAAATCTTCCACATCTGTAATAAAAAGCAAATAAATTATGGCAAAAAAACTATACTAGGACAACAGTCTGAAAAATAGCTAACGCATACTTACAAGACTGAAGTCATCTGTTAAAGAATTCTTGCGACATGGTCAAAAATTCAACCCTAACCCCTCTTCCAAAAACTCATCACTCAAGCCTGCAATATAAGTCATCTCTTAGTTCATAGATAGCATAATGTTCCTAAACAAGGATTCCCACATCTAATCCCAACCCTGCCCAATAGCCATATATCACTATGTCCCCTTTTGACCTTCAAAGCAGTGAACTCATTCTATATAAAAGAACTCAAAACCCAAACCATTCTCAGCCTCAGCTAATGACCTTCCAAGTGAGTACCTTAAAATAGCAGCCAATATCATTGCCCATCTTGTCTCAATCCTTATAAATAGGTCAGTCCAGGAATCCCATATTCCCTTTCAATGGAAACAATCACACATTATCTATCTATAAAAAATAGGAAATTCAACAGTCATCACTAACCTTAGACCTAAAGTGATCTTAGTTCATGTGAGAATAGTATGCTAATTGCCCTGAAGTCAGAATCAGAATGTGTAGTCATTTACTTTCTTCACCTCATAAACACAATCAGGCTAAACCCACCATCTCTGAAAAAGATGGAAAAACATGGCTTCTATACCTACCACAGTACTGACAGTACCTCTAACCCTTACAGATACTGTTAGAAAAGAAAGAGATAATGACAAACTAGTATCATCTTTATTTCTTTATTTATCTAAAGCCTTCAACACAATTTGTCACAGCAAAATTCTACTTCAAATGTCCACATTAGGTATATCGCAGAGCACCCTTCTATGGTTCAAGAGCTATATGTCCAATAGATATAAGTCTGTAAAATCACGCTCTACCCTCTCTCCATACCTCCCAGTCACCACAAGGCTCTATCCTTATTCTCCTTCTCTTTAACACACCAGCACCCCCCCACTGATTTAGAACAGGCTTCCCTAATACAAGACACTGATGACTTCACACTCATATGTGTATCAGGTTGGAAAACTTGGTACACCTCCCAAAAATTACTTAGGAAGCTGTAACAGACACTGAAAAATGGCTTTGTAACTCAAAACTCATGCTCAACTACCCCCAAATACTAAGGTTTCCCCCAGAGCTCTCTAATGAAAAACAGCATTTGAAATCCTCAATAATACACCATCTGAAATCACTTCTAATAGTAAATAATGACAGAGGATAGTGAATGATTTTAAGTAATAATAAATAATAATAATGATAATAATACTAACAGTAATGATAAAAGTGGATGATGACGACTAGGATTGCAGGTGATTGCAAGCTAGGAGCAGCCACTGAATCCTCAAATGACTTGGCCATCTTAGAGGGAGGTTGGTCTCAAATAAATAACTTGTGTCAAAATCATGGTCTAAAACTAAATACCAAACAATGCATTACTGTATCTTTTGGAAAGTCACCTAACCCTGGGAAATGACACACTGACAATAGGCTGCTAAGACTTGACCCAGTTGTTCATGGTTTGTGAACTTATATGGACAGTGACTTAACTTTTGACCAATGTGTGTCTGTTGTAAGAAAGTCCATCAATATTGCACAGATTATAAACAAAGGGATTATGTATAGATCTAGTGATGTTATTGACCCCCTTTGCTCAGCCTTGATTGGGCCAATCATTGCACATAATGCCCTCTTTGGCAAGTATCTGTTCAGATAAATACAACAACTGGAGCTCACACAAACACACCTTACTAAAAGGATATAAGGCCTAAACAACAAGTCCTACATGGACCGTCTGAATCTCCTGTCACTAATAGTTAGTACCCTACAGACTCCAAAGACGTGACCTGTGTCTGGCATAGATGGCATCTTCTGACATATTACTAATGGATTTACTGCACATCAGCAAGTCAAATGTCATCAGAAATTCTTTGCCTAGGCATTTAAACCTCTTCTGCAACATTAATAGAACAGTCTGGAGGAACAAGTATATTTCACAGAGGATACCAGTGCTGTAAACAGACTCCCCATCCACAGAAAACAAAGTTCATCCCTGTCCCTATTCAAGTGCAACCATGGTATATAGACGGGAAACAGAAAATGTACCCCAGAACTTCCTCATAGGTTCATAGGTAGGTACTAGGCTATCTGCCCAAAGGCATTTATAAGCCTAGCCAGAATGTGTTGGCTTTCACCGCCCCCTTAGATTAGTTGTCTGTGACTCTGTCCAGCAGAGCCATTGAGGTGATCCCTGGGGTAAACTTTGTTTCCCATCCACTCGTCAAGGTTTCTCTTGAAAAGGGTTAGCGAGGAGCTCTGTCTAATGTAGATTGGAATCTTGTTCCAGAGCATGGGAAGTCTCTGGGACAGGAATCTAACCCTCCAGCACATCCTGTTTATTGTTGTGGTGAGGTTTAGATCCCTGAAATGTGTGGCTCGAGGGTATATGGTTTTCTTTAGGTGGAGCATGTCCCATCAATTCCGGGTTGGACATTGCCTTGTATGTCAGGCAGAGATCACCTCTGAGTAGGCGATATGCAACTGAGTACAGCTGGAGTTTCTTCCGTCGAGCTGCATAGGACATCTGCTTGAGGCCAGTGATCCTCTTGGTGAGGTACTTCTGTGGTCTTTCCAGTTGTTGCAGGTGTCTTGTAAGGTACATCCCAAATAGGGCATAGTACTCCTGCATGTCCACAAAACAAACAGCACCAGAATTACCTGTTCTAAAGACTTAAACCTTGTCTGTGATATAAATAGGACCTGCTGGAGAGATAGGTATGTATCCCAGGGACTACTATGTCTATGGAACAGGCTCCCTATCCATGTGAAGCAGAGTTCCTCCTTAACCCACTTCCAGTGCAACTTGTCAATTGGATGGGAAACCAGAAATTCAGCCCTGGTTTGGCACCTATGTCTCTTATGGTAAAATGGACATACATCATCAAAATAAGTCAATAAATCCTCATTTAGAATGCCATCTCTTTTTCCCACACCCAACTCTCCAAAGTGAAACCATAATACACATGAAAAGAATCTTAATAGGTTACTGAATGAAAACAGTGAGTTCTTTACTATAGCAATACATGTGGACTTATTTGCGAGGTGTTGTGCACTCCTGCAGAAGTCCCGACCAGTCTTGTTAACACATCAGGGTGTTTATTTACTTGCTCACAGTAGTACAGTCACTACTGCCATTTAAGTACACTAGACCACCATAACAGCATACCCCTCATTTAATATACCTCTCAGCAGTTAGCACCATTGTCTTCTGAACAGGGTGGCACATACCCTGTGTCATAAATCACTCTTTTTCTCATGTGCTGTGAAGTACAGTTATAGCCTCTCCCAGAATACAACTCACGTTTTAAAAATAATCGTTCTTCCCTATGAACACCTATAATGGTCATGCTTTGATTATTTATATTTGTATGCACCGTGGAAGGAATTTCTACAGTTGAAATCTTGTCAACTGAAGGTCTGAACCATTAAATTCTTTGTTTTTTACAATTTGCAGCTGAGTGTTATCCTTGTCGTCTCCTTGAGGAACTGATTTCCTCTGACTTCACTGACAGCTGTCAACTGTGAAGAGGGAAAGTAAACTAAAAAGAGGAAGCCAGCTGTTTCTAACTGGGCTCAAATTGTACGGCTCTGCTATGCAAACAGAATATAAAAAAGGATATACTATGTAACTGCAGGCAATGTCTGAGTGTGTGTGTCTGTGCATGGGAAAAGAGAACATTTTCAAAGCTTTGTGCTAATGATTTTAACTCGTTGTTAGCACTTCAATTTGTCATGTTCTGATTTTTTTTTGTAGGCACAGATGACCTCTTGCATTGTATTACTGCACTTAACTGTTATATTGCAATTATTTTATGTATAATACTACAGTATACTGATTGACAAATTAGAACATTTTCTTTTACCGGAAAGCTTGAAAGACTGGGTAAATCACCCGATACATTAAAACCAAGAAAAAATATTTACTTAACACGTTTTTCTTGCTTTTAACGTATCGGGTGATTTATCCAGTCTTATCAAGCCTTCCGATACGTTAAAAGCAAGAAAAACTCTTATTTAACATCAAACACTAGTGCTTGAGTTTAAATAAATGTTTTTCTTGCTTTTAACGTATCGGGTGATTTATCCAGTCTTATCAAGCCTTCCGGAGGCTTGATAAGACTGGATAAATCACCCGATATGTTAAAAGCAAGAAAAATGTTTCTTTAAGCTCAAACACTAGTGTTTGAATTTAAATAACGTTTTTCTTGCTTTTAACTTATCGGGCGATGTATCCAGTCTTATCAAGCCTTCCGGAGGCTTGATAAGACTGGATAAATCACCCGATATGTTAAAAGCAAGAAAAACGTTTATTTAAGCTCAAACACTAGTGTTTGAAGTTAAATAAACGTTTTTCTTGTTTTTAATGTATCGGGTCACTTATCTAGTCATATCAAGCCTTCCGGTAAGGTTAAAAGCAAGAAAAACTTTTATTTAAGACTCAGACACTAGCTTGATAAGACTGGATACATCACCCGATACTTTAAAAGCAAAGTTTATTTAAGCTGAAACCACTAGCTGTTTGAGCTTAAATAAATGTTTTTCTTGCTTTTAACGTATTAGGTGATTTAACCAGTCTTATCAAGCCTTTTGTTGGGTTACTAGAGAGTTTCCACCTATTTTTTTTTTTAAGGAAGTAAGGTAACATTTAGTGTGATGCTGCAATGGGGAACTAGCACATAAAACCTAGGAAATACTGATAAAAGAAAATCAGTGCATACCAAAGCATTTACCTAAATGCCGAAACAAACTGAAAAAGCTGTAGTGAACACTGTGTGAATACGGGAACCCAATAACCAGTGTGTTATTCCAGACGGAACAAAAACAGGACTGAAATAGAGCTTTGCACAGCACATGAATGCTGAGGGTGTTATTGCTGCGACGTCAGTACTGATGTCAGAAAATGGGAGGGGACTAACTCAATGATTGACAGTGCTTTCGCTTCGGACCGAGGCAAAACTGCTACTTCAGGAATGAGCCAGTGCCCCTTTAACTTGAGCAGCTGACAAAATAAGATCATCTACATGCATTTCTGAAATAAAAGTAATCTATAACTCTGATCATTACAGTTATTTATAATTGTAAATCCTCTACGTTTTCTTCCAAAATTGCCATTTTGCCAAGGGATTATTAGGGGGAGAACAACATTTTGAGCCAAAATTGGGGACAGTTGAGAGGTTTGGATATTCCTAATTCTATAAAGCAATTTATTTGTGTGTACCTCTCAACCTCTTAATGCAAGAAATCTGGACAAGGCCAAATATATTGGGGGAACATACAAACAGTACTAAAAATTGCTCTTGTATAAACTTAAGACAGTTGATAGAATAACAGGTCTTACTTTGGCATGCATTTTTCTGAAGGTTATGACGTCTGAAACTCAATGTCTGTCATTATTTAGTGACTTCATTCCTAAATGATTTGGCAGAAAACCACAAATTTTATGAGGAACAAACCAAAAATAATAAGAAAAAATCTATTTATTCTGCAAAATTCTGGACAGTTAAGAGGTATAGTTCAGCCTGGGCTGTCTGAGTTTGCTGCCCCCCCACCTCACAAAATCATGGTTGAATGGAGCGTCCCCCCTGCAGCCATTCCAATGTCCCATTCCTTGGTCATTTCGCCCAAATTTGCCATAAACACTGTAATGTGCATACTGCTTTACTTCTGCGATGATAGGGATTTCATTTGAAAGTTTTATTTTATATTTTACAGCATAAACCCTAATAGATATCTGCTAAACAAAGCAATGCAGTCTCACAATGAAAATAGACTTAGCCTTAAAACTTATCTGCCCTTGAAACTCACATTCATTGAAACATTGAAACCCACATTCAAAGAAAATACATTTTGCCAGTGGCAGATAAAGATTAATTTTGGGCTGTTTTCAAATCATAGGCCCCTTGAACATGAAACATACACATGCTCTTTGATACACCTTCCTGACTGTATTAAATTATATTCCTTGTACAATACAGTACAGTTGTTAGAGGGCATTTTAAATTTATTGTTTTGAACATTTTTCCAGTAAACAATGAAACAAAATGCATCACCAATAATGACAAAACTGCCCAATTCAGAACATTTCCATCACAAAAGTCTACTCAAACTTCAACAGTCCACCCGTATCTGTAAATATGCACGATCTCTGAAGAAGTAAAAGTCATCTAAATAATTCCACATTAAAGAAATCTGTTAACTAATGAAGAGGTTACTGCTAGCAAACAACTTTATATGTCATTGTTTCATCTACAAATAAAGTGCCTGTTGCCCTTGAGGAATAAATTACTTATGTTGCATTAAAAAAATTATAATGCTAGTAATATCGCAATAGGGAATGGATGGCAAATTGATAACAGGTTCATAGTTACTAGGTATCTTCACCAAAGAGGACTGCAGCATACATCCCCTTTACAACAGAGTACAGTATCAGCAATGGATCTACCTACTGTGGGAGTAGAACGCACAGCCTTCTGCATCAAAAGCAAGTACACTACCTGTTGTGCTATTTAAAATGTAAGCAGACTCGGCATAAGCAGCACTGAACTTTAGTTCCCCTGCAGCTCTCAGCTCTTTGTAAAATCTACTCGACACTCAGCTGTATCTCTGAACTTTGCAGCACAAGAAATCTGGACAAAGCCAAAATGTATTTGGGGGGGGGACAAAAGCCCAGAAACCGGGGACACATTTTAAACATTGCTTGTATAATGTTGGAAAGTTGCTAGAATCAAATGCTGTGTTATCACCATACATTTCACTGCCAAGTATTGAACCAAAGTCCCTGTGCAAAACAGCCAGAGCAACATACCACTATGCCAAATCATCTATTTTTATGAAAGAAAGGAAGACTGAAACTTAAATGGTTACCATTTAGTGAATTCAGTTCTCACCATAGCTGTCAACATCTTAGCACAAAACACCTGAACAAAGCCAATAATGGGGGAATACAGGCCCCAAACATATTCAGTGAGTTCAGTTATCACCATAGCTCTCAACCTTGGCACAAAAAACCTGGATGAAGCCAAAAATGGGGGAATACAGTCCAAAAAATAGGGACAAATATCCACTGAGGACACCAGAGAAAACCCACGCAAACACAGGGAGGACATGCAGACTCCACACAGAAGGCACCCCAGCCAAGAATCAAACCAGACAACCCATAGCTTTCAGCTACCACTGCACTACTGTCTGTTTTAAGTAACAAAAATACAGAAACCACAGATTTTATGAGGAACAGAACAGATATGAGGCAAAAATCTGCAAATGTTTTAGAAATGGTGGTGGGTAGGGAATTCAGGCTCTTGTCACTTGGGCCCAAGGTACAGGGTTCAAGCCTTATTCTCTACCCACCACCATGAAGCAACAGGGGCATTTCACACACACACACACACACACACACACACACACACACACACACACACACACACACACACACACACACACACCGCCATTGCAGTGATCACCACCTACCTGTCTCCAGAACGACCTGCCATGCGATCCTGTACTCAGCAACACATTCCTCTGCAGAAATGCGATCTGATCCTGCATGCTGTGGTCTCCGTGATCCTGTGCCACCTGATCAGTCCTCCATACTGTGGTCTCTGCAATCCTGTGCCCGCCCGATCAGTCCTCCATACTGGCCTGCGTGCGCATGCTGTGGTCTCCTGTGAGATGTGAGGAGGCTGTAGCCTCCTGCTATTGGTCCTGCCTTCGGGCGATGCAGTCCGGTGACCTTCCGGTTTGTGCGGTCATCACCGCACATATCTCTGAGGCAGAGGGTGGAGTTTCCTGCCTTCCCTATCCGGACTGCCTAACTGAGCAGTCTGGAGCTCAGTTATGCCTGGGCATGCATGCTTGGAGTTCTGGTCTGCCTAACACAGCAGTCAGGAACTAAGCACGCATACGCGGAATCCGGGAGATATATATTTTTTTATATGTTCTACGGTGGGAGATATTTTTTATTTTTATATGTTCTACGTTGGGGGGACTTACAGGTGGGGGACCCATTTTACAGGTGGGAGGGCTGTAGTCCCACAGTCCTATAGCATGAGCTGCCCCTGTTAGGAACTCTCTTCTATCTTGTATATAATGTATGGTCAACTTTGCTTGCCTTATATTTTTCTTACTTTCTTGTATTCACATATTATGCTACTTTGTTATTGTCTTATTATTTGTAACCATTGTTCATTTTTTAATTTTGTGTATAAATAGAACACAGAGGAGCAAAGCAATGAAGGAGTGAATATACCAAAGTCCCATCCAAAAATACACTCGTTGTAGAAATGCGATAAAATCCAAAACACTCGAATCACTATGAAACTGAGTAGGTTTATTATAATTGTTATACAGATTAGCGCTTTCGCTGGTTGGCTTCTTCAGACCTCATACACCAAAATGCTCATAAGGACAGATTTAAATACCCAAAAAGGGCGCGAAAATTAAAAAATCTAATGCACTTTCATTTTAATTAATACAATAAAAATCACTCATTAAAACATTGTTGACACCATCATATCAACATCTAAAAACATATACACCTCAGTGTAATGTATATAAAAACATATATATTAGCATGTAAAAGTGTATGTGTGCATAATTGGGTACGATATGTATGAATATTGCAGTTCACTAGTAATCTGCAGCAAAGTTCTAGTGAACTGCAATATTCATACATATCGTATTAATTAAAATGAAAGTGCATTAGATTTTTTAATTTTCGCGCCCTTTTTGGGTATTTAAATCTGTCCTTATGAGCATTTTGGTGTATGAGGTCTGAAGAAGCTAACCAGCGAAAGCGCTAACCTGTATAACAATTATAATAAACCTAATCAGTTTCATAGTGATTCGAGTGTTTTGGATTTTATCGCATTTCTACAATGAGTGTATTTTTGGATGGGACTTTGGTATATTCACTCCTTCATTGCTTTGCTCCTCTGTGTTCTATTTATACATTTTATTTTGGCTGTCTACTACAGAGCATTAACTCTAAGCGGAAAGTGCCACTGTTTTAATTCATTTTTTAATTTTGTTTTATGTATATACTGTGGAGCTTTTCTCCCTGGGCCTCTGCTGAAAATGGGCTTATACTCAGTCGGACTTCCCCAGTAGACAAATGTCAAATAAATCATATCTAAGAGAAAAAGGAATATTCTGAGAAATGACATCTTGGACTTAGTACGTCTAAGTCCAATCTTTCGGCATTCATTATTTTGAGACTCACTCTAGCGGTCCTGACATTTCATATTGTTACCATAGAAAACTGTTTTGGGATTTAGGAAGAAAGTCCAAGCTATACAGCAATGTGCTCTTCCTGTTCTACGTTACAGCTTTGGTGTGACTGACTGACCACAAAGGCATTGAACTAGTTAGACAAGAAAACAAGAAAAATGCTTCATGCTAACCAAATGATACACAAAAACCGCATATCAAGATTATACATCCCTCACTCTGAAAGAGATATGGGCCTCCTTGAAACTGACTACCAGTAGATATGGGCCTCCTTGAAACTGACTACCAGTAGATATGGGCTTCCTTGAAACTGACTACCAGTAGATATGGGCCTCCTTGAAACTGACTACAAGTATAGTCATTGGACTGCAGACATGCTTTCTGACCTCATCACATCCAAGCATAGTTAAGGCTCTAAATCATGAAGAGAAGTCTAAGGTATCTTTGCGTAGCTTAGCAGAAGCATTTCCAGACAAAGCAGGGATGGAAATCAAATGGGAAGTAGACAAAAACAGCAACTGAAGGTGACAAAAGAAAAACAAAAGAAAGAATATAAATAAAAGGATCAGATGAGACAGAAAGAAAATTGGAAAGTCTACAAATATAGTGGCAAGTGTAGAAATTTTCTGAAACAACCTTTTGTTGACCAAGATTTGACTCAGGAATGGCTAAGGAGGGGTAAACTGAAACAAAGTGATGAAAAGCTAATAATGGCTGCCCAAGACTGTGGACTACATGCATAGTTTACAACCGTCTATAGAACAAATGTGAGAAACAAACAAATGTAAGTTCTGTAGAAGAGAACTGGAAACAGTTGCACCTCTCATTGTTGGGTTTGATGTAATCATGGGTGAGGATCTTTACACTGAAATACACAATAATGTGGTAAGACTGTTGCATTGGGAAGTTTGCAAATTCTACAATATAAAAGTAGCTGAGAAGCATTGGAAACATGAGCCACAAAGCATTACAGAGAATGATGATGTTTATATAAAAGCGTATACTTGCGGCTAATATAAAACCAGTGCTGTACACTCCAACGCTTAAGTGGTGTATGAGCAGGAGAACTCAGAACCCTCTCAGTTACACTCACCATCAATAGGATGGTCTTCCACAATTTAAAGTAGATCTAGCAGGGTCTGCGTACTTGCTACTAACATAAGCGTTGGGCGAGGACTGATTTAGCACCTAGCCTCCCTTCTCAATCCTCTTATTACCTATTGCAGCGTCCTCTGAATTAGCATGGGTAGTATAGCTTAGTTTTCCTTGTATAGATATCTTACCTTAGGAGCCGTCTTAGGTAAAGTGAGTTTTTTTCATGTATTTATACTTGTCTGCATAAATGCACTACTGAATCATATGCATTGTTGAAATGGCTTATTACAGTCCTTACGTGCTATAGCCTATTTCATGGACTATTGTGTTTCTGCCTATTCCTTTACTGTACATGTTAACAATAATATGTGAACTAGCCTGTTACCTATATTGTAATAAGTGTTAAGGGTTAGTCCACTGACTGAATTGCTTGCATTGCTATGTTAATTTAGAAGGCTGTTTCACTGAAATTAATGCTGTGCTGCATATTTGCACTGACGGAAATGCCTATATCTTGTATCTAAATTAACAAGGTTTCTCTCCACTCTATTCTTTTCTTTTCTCTCCAACCCTCCCAGCTTTCTTACCATCCAACCCTGCTCTAAGACTAAAGGACCATCCCTGAGTGATGAATAAGGACCACAGGCAAACAATTCCAGCCTCGTCAATAAGTAGTAAAGCTACTTGCTGTCCTACATCAGAACCCTGTTACCTTGGGAAGCAATAAAGTTCGTGTTTCCCCCAACAAGTAGTAAAGCTAATACTTTCTCAAATTTATTTCCTATATGTATTAAAAACCTGCTACCTAGCCAGGTTACCCAGCAGCCATACCCCTCCCTAGCCCTGCATAAATACATTCTCTTGGCCTTGTTTAGCCACCTATAACTGTAAATTACCCCTTCCTCTACATCCATAATAGCTATCTCTGATCTCTGTCTCTCCCCCATCCCCAGCATAGCTCCTACACACTTTTTTCCCTTCTAGGCAAGCTCCCTCTACTAGTTCTGTTTTATACTTTCACCCTTCTTTGTCTTCTTGTATCATTCCCAAGTACAGCTCTGTTGTACTAAACTGCCAATATACCTCTTAGTCTACCTGCTGCACTCCTCAGCTCTCTGCCCTTTGCTACCCCTCTTCCATCACCCCTTCAGATTAGCTCAACCTACACTCAACCTTACTTACCAGTAAGGTGAATTCCAGTAGCCTGCTGCTCACTGATTGTTCTCGCAGACTCTCTCCTCCTTACCTGTCTGAACCCGCTCCGTTCAACCTGCGGGCTCACTCTGCTCCCCTACCCTGCCCCCAAATCTCACCTGCCCCCAGCACTCTTACATTTATTCCTCCATTTCTCTGCCCACCTAGCCCAATTACCCAATAGCTTTTCTTCCTGCCTTACAACTGCTCTCAACCCACCCAGTCTAATTTACCCAACATCAGCCTCTGCCTATTCACTCCACCTACCCAACTCCTCCTTCTCCTCTCATACATCTCCTCCATCACATCTCCCTCAAAATTCCATTCCCCCACATCCATCACAACTATATTCATGCCTCCTTCATATAACTTCAGACAAACTACTCCTCTTTCCAATTTCAGTCTTCATCTTCAAACATACTTTCTACTTCAACTGATATTCCTATCTTTCTCCCTTTGCATAATCATGTTTTCCTCAATCCACCAGCAACTCAAAGCCCCTTGATTCCTCCTTCTCTTTCTGATTCCTTCATGCTATACCAGCTCATACTCTTCCTTTGCTTATCCAATCCCACCAACAAAAATAACATCCACTGAAAGCTTCCTTCACCCTAACTCTTACTCTCATTTCCATTCTATCTCCTGTTATCTCATCCTGCCCAATCAACTCTACCTGTTCCACTATAAAATCTTCTCCACTACTACTAATACGTTTACTCACAAAATAACCTTACATCCAACTAAACTCTCCATCTGTAAACCTAAAGTTCTTAAGTCTTTTCCATTCAACAACATATTCTTAGCTGGAGATATCCACCCCAACCCTGGTCCCATTCTCTTTGCTAACAATAATTACCCATCCCCATCTTCCCCCCTCCCAAACACCCTGAAAACTTCACCATGAACTCCCACAGTCTCAATAACAAAGTCCACCTCTTTCAGGCTTGGCTAACCCATAACCAACCAGACATCTTAGCCATTTCTGAGACTTGGCTTAAACCCCATATCTCTGATTCAGAGATACTTCCCCCAGGATACCACATTCTTAGAAATGACCAACCAATTAAAAAAGGTGGTGGCTCTGCCATAGCCTACTCTAAATCACTTACTTTAATTCCCCTCCAAACTCCAGTTCCTCAATTCACAAATACTAAACTTACAGCTGGACTACTGAAACTAAATAGACACAAAAATATCTGTATTATTGCCCTATATAACTCTCCTGGGAACAATATCCCTATCCCTGAAGACATTCTCCAATGGGCATCTACTAAAGTTAACTACGAAACATACATCTTAGGTGATGTAAATATCGAATGGAACAAAATCAACTCTCTCTCTCCCTTGCAAGCCATCAACCTTTACAACTTCACTCAAACAATACACCATATAACCCAACCCAACAAATCTAACCCCCCCAGGATCCTCTATTGACTGGATCCTAGTCTCCGATCCAAATAAAATCATTAATTCTGGAACAATTCCTGATACTATTAGTGACCACCTCCCAGCCTTTATTCATCGCGCTACCAACACTTCTCCTCACCAACACCAATACATCCTAACTCGTAATCTTGGTAACTTTAACCCCACAACCTTCTCAAACCTATTCAAACAAATGAACTGGCAAGACCTTAAAACCCTCCCTCTTGATGCTGCTATCGACTACTTCAACTCTATCTTCTTAGATATGCTACACTCTCTTGTCCCTATCAGAAATAAAAGGGTAAAAATAAATACTGCTCCTTGGTTATCTAAACATACTAAACAAATTATGCATCAAAGGGACAAACTATGGAAGCTGTTCCAAAACAATAAACTGCCCAATACCTTGCTCCAATATAAACAACTACGTAACCAAGCAAAACAACAAATCACTAAGGACAAAAAATCCTATTACATCAACCTCCGGTCAAATAATAACAATAACCCCAAGAAATTCTGGAATTCAATAAACTCTCTTTAATCCCAGCTCCAAGAATAATCCCTGTCCTGATCCAAGTAAATCTGACCTAGAACTATGCTCAGAATTCAACTCTTTCTTCATACAAACAATATCTGACCTAACCAAGACCTTCCCCAGCAATAACCCATCTGTCCCCCCATCTTTTCCCTCCAATTCCCCCAATAACCCTCCCTTCAGGTTCGAGCTCAAACCTGTCTCAACTAACTTTATAAAAAGACTTCTGTCTAATCTTAAACCCTGATCTAATGCCCCTGACAATATTCCCTCCACTTTCCTAAAATGTGCAGCAGATGGGATAGCACTCCCAATCAGCATCATTATCAATAGATCTATTAAGGAATCTTAAGTCCCCAAACTTTGGCGCTCAGCTTACATTCTTCCTCTTCACAAAGGAGGCAAGAACACCAACATCCCAAATTTCCGCCCTATTTCTCTACTCTCACCAATCTCTAAAATCTTAGAAAAGTGCATCCACCACCAACTTATGCCTTTTCTAACCAAAAACCATCTTCCTACACCAACTCAACACGGCTTCCGCCCTGGCCATAGTACTACTACTGCTCTACTTTCCTTCTTAGAAACTATCAATCAAGCCCGAGATTCAGGTCACCTGGTCTCTACTGTTTTACTTGATCTCTCTAAAGCTTTCAATACTGTTTCCTATAAACACCTTCTCCTTCACCTCTCAAACCTGCATCTCTCACCTAACTCTCTATTCTGGTTCTCTAGCTACTTATCTGACAAGTCTCAGGCAGTCAAATGGAGAAACTCCATCTCCTCCTTCTTACCTACCCCAACAGGTGTACCACAGGGATCTATCCTTGGACCCCATGCTGTTTAACATCTTCATTAATAACTTCCACACTGCTATCCCCAATGCCAAAATTATTCAATATGCAGACGATTCAACCTTAGTCTGCTCTGCCTCAAACATCTCTGAACTGCTCTTCAAAACCCAAGCTGCTTTCTCAACCACTGAAAACTGGATGCGCCAAAATCACCTCTCCCTTAATGCTAACAAATCCAAAATTCTCCTCTTCTCCCCCAGAAAGTCCTACTCTTATGATAAAGATACTTTCAAAGTTCTTAGTCACTCCAACTCCCCTATTGAAGTGGTTCCCTCTGCCAAACTTCTTGGTGTTACAGTCAATGAATTCCTTAAGTTTGACATACATATTCAACAAAATATTAAGAAAACCCACCAAAAACCAGGTATGCTATATAGGAACAATCGCTTTCTCTCACTCCACCAGGCACACTTTGCCCACTACCTACCTTTTGCCCTCATTATTATATGGACCCCCTCTCCTAACCAACCTGTCATGCTCTATCACCTCCAAACTTGAAAGCTGCTACAACAAAATCTCTAAATTTGCCTTCAACAGTAAAAATTCCACCCATCATTGCCTTTCCCTTCAATCTCTAAACTGGCTAGAACTACCAAACTACCTAAACTATCTGCAGCTCACCACAGCACACAAACTTATATTTCATCCAACTAACTGTCCTGCTCTAGCTAACATCCTTCCATCCTACATCCCCAATAGAACTCTCAGATCTGAACATCAAAACCCAATTGCTATCAACAAACATAAAAGTCCAGCTGGCCAACTTCTCTCTTTCACTATTGGCAAGGCTTGGAACTCTCTCCCTTCCTCTCTAAGAACAATAGCAAACTCTGAAAATTTCAAAACTCAGCTTTTCAAACATCCATCCACTAAATGGAAATGCACCTGTCTTCACCCCACCTAAAAACTATACAAGAACACACCGATATCCTACCTAGAGTGTATGAAGGTGAGGCAGTGCATATAGTCTACCCCACCTAAAAACTATCCAAGAACACACCAATATCCTACCTAGAGTGTACCCTAGCACTCAAAATGTCCTACAGCTATTTATTCTTGAACCCCTTTGTGCAAATATTGTAAATAGATTCACAGTTTAAAACGAATGCATGCAAAATGTCTTCTTAACTCTCTTCTCTATGTGCATATATAATGCATTTTCCCAAATTACTCTATAAGAATAGCTTTATAATTGTATAACCCTTTAGAAAAACCTTAGTGATTTTTTTCTTGACAATTTGTAATAATGAATGTTCTTATTGTTCAAACTGGTCTCCTCAATGTATCATTTATATTTTTCATATTTTTGTAATTTGTATTTTTGGAGCTTTTCTCCCCGGGCCTCCACTGAAAATGGGTCCTCGGGGCCCAGTGGACCTCCCCAGTAATCAAACTGGAAATAAATAAATAAATAATAATAATATCACAGGGGAAGCCACGGTGGTACAGCTCTAACATTGCTGCCTCACAGCAAGAGGTTCTCCTTTCAATTCTTGGCTGGAGTGCATTCTGTGTGGAGTCTGCATGTCCTCCCCGCAGTCGTGTGACCTCCGAAAGACATGCGTGAATGGGCATGCCTTCGCTGAAGGTTGGGCGTCAGGCTGGCAACTCGGCACCATAAAAATCTACTGCCAATCATTAAACGGACTGGAGTTCCGCTGTGGCGACCCCTAACTGGGAAAAGTCAAAAAGACAAACAAACAAACATATCACAGGGGATCACCCATTACCAAAAAGTTCAAAAATAGATACAATAAAACCAGATATAGTGGTCCATGAAAAGAAGACAAAGGTAGCATTGATCACTGAAATTGCTGCACCCACTGACTACAGTGTCTTACATACATAGAGACACAAAGTCATAAAATACCAGGATTTTCAGGCAGAAATAAGAGCCATGTGGAAGATCGATTACCAGACAGTAATAGTAGTAGCAACAGTAGTAATCAATAAGAATTTACAATTGTACTTAAATAAGCTACCGATACATGTCATCCCTATATGAAATAAAGAAGGATACAGTTCTGGGTACATTGTGAGTGCTGAGAAGAGCACTCTTGGCTAACATCAAAGACTGAAACAATACTGATTTTATGAACTTTAAACGTGGTCTGTCTCAGGAATGGGGTCCATTTCCTACAAGGTAAGTAAAAAACCTAAGCATTTGGAGAAGTTAAATTGGATAGAAGAGACCTAGCATGGCTGGAGGAACAATGTAAGGTATAATAGATTAAATTTAGTTTTTCGGCTTTTCCCGGTTAGGGTTCGCCACAGTGGATCATTGGTCCACTATTGATTGGCAGTAGATTTTTACGGTGTTGAGTTGCCAGCCCAGCACCTGACCTTCACAGAAGGCACACAAACACACTCATGTACCTACCTGCATGTCTTTTAAAGTTCAGTTGACTGCAGGAAGGACATGCAAACTCCTCACAGAAGGCGCTCCAACCAAGAATCAACCTGCAGAACCTCTTGCAGTGAGGTGACAATGCTATCCATTGCACCACCTTATAAAAATATAAAATAATGCATCTAGGAAGCCAAAATACAGGAGAGAGGTACATAGCTGGGGAGTATACAACAGGTATAATGAAAGGGGTGTCAAACATTTGAAACAGTATTTGTATAAATGGGAATTTAAACTCTTTACAAAGCACCAGGCATTGCACTGCATTCTTAATCCAAGCAAACCAATTACCTTTAATGCCACTGCAAGGATGCATAGATGGGTCTTGTTTCTGGGAGAGCACAAATACAATACATAGTTAAAAAAATCCCAAAATATGCAAAGAGAACTGAAGTTCTGACTATGCTGCAGATGACCCAAGTTCATATAGCAACTTGGGAAACCATAGGGGCTGACCAGGGAGGACAGCATTAAGTTCCACTGCTGGTACACTTACTCTGGGGGATGGAAGTGGTTTTGGCTTGCCACAAGGGTGATACCTATTTGGAGTACTAGGTGTTACCTTCTGGAGTTAGAACCTGCTGAACCCGCATTGTCAGAGAACATCTTGCACTTGAATCTTGCAACTTGGCTTGTGGAAGCATGCTTCCCTTTAGGTAACAACAATACTCTAACTTGGAGGAGCTTCTAAGGGGGATGATCCCAGTGGTCAAGAGTAAGTGGCCTACTTCCTACCATCTGACAGGTGTCGGGGAGTGGGGAATTGATTGGGATTCAAAGACTGGAACAAGTGGGATGTGGGGCTCTCACCTAGCCAAGGAATGCGCAGTTCCTGTACTCTCAGAAAGAATGAGCCAGTCGGATACCAGTAGTGGAGCCATCAGACATGGTAGTAGGCTGAACAAAGAAAAAACATTAAAAATAATCAAATGAAGGCTCAGTGCAGCCTAAAATAGCTTTAACCAACCAAATATCCTACATAACTGAACATATTAATAAAGCTGACATAGACCATATACAAACTTTTGTCTCGACAGACTTCTTCAGAAGAAAGACACATGAAATAGAAATAATATAAACAGTAAATGAGAAGCGTACGATCCAAAAACAATCATGAATATCTGTCCTGTAAGTGCTTAACAGAATCAAATGACAGAACATATTAAATGTTCATAGGTATATACTAGGCCAATCACCAGGGCTTTTATAATCCTAGCTGCCTAACACAACCCAATTGTGTTCCTCTGTATCATGGGTATTTATTAGGAGGGGGTATGTTAGGAAATTTCTAGAGGTTATTTTGAGGGGTATGTTAGTCTGGGCACCCATGTTGGAATTGTTGAGCCATATCTTATGTCTTAACATCATTAGCACACATGTGCACTACCATGTATCCATGCCATATCTTGGGATATGTCATACATGTAGAAGTGGGATTTAAACCGATGCAAGTAGACATTTTGACAAGTATGGGTTAATCACATAACCACTGCACCACAACTTCAGTTGAAAAAACAAAACCTATTAAATATGTCTGAGTGGTCTTCTCTTCAAATAACTTTTAACGTTTAGGTGTGTGTTCATATTTGTTGCTGTATGAGATATTCAATACAATTTGCTATCTAAATTCTTTCTCATGTAATACAGCCTCAACATCACCTCCCCTTAAATCCTGTTCCACAAGATTGATTACATTACAAATAAAGATTTCAAGAGAGCAAATCATCATGCAAGTGAGAATGGACTGCCACAGTAAACTTAGATAATCAAAATAAAATAAATAAATAAAAAATAACCATGGAGACATGTTCATAGAGGTTCATATAAACAGGTTCACTTTGCTTCATTTAGACAGCCTTCCCATGACTGCTGCAATGATACTGATGGAAAACTGGAGAGACCATATCCTGTCTCAGGTTTTTATGGTAATTCAACATTGGGAGGGTGGCCTAATGGTTAAGGTGTGTGCCTTACAAACACAAGGTGCAGTGTTTGAGTCTCACAAGGGATAATTTTATTTTATTTATTTTTTATTTATTTTACATTTGTTAACCGGGCTGGTCCAGCTGGATACATGTCCATTTTCAGTGGAGGCCCGAGGAGAAAAGCTCCACTATCTACTACATGATAATTAACAGTAAATTGTCAAATACATACACATATTCACCCATGACTGACAGTATGATACAGAATATTTAGGAATAGGCATGGAAAAGCTCTACTATCTACTACATGATAATTAACAGTAAATTGTCAAATACAAACACATATTCACCCATGACTGACAGTATGATACAGAATATTTAGGAATAGGCATGGAGAAAAAGTACACAGTGTAATGGATATACAAGCAAACACAGAACTTAGGACATTTGTATGAGATAGAAAGAGGAAGGTAAAAGGGATAGTGTTGTAGATAGAGTAACAGAATGGATAGAGTAATATAGTAAAAGTTGGATATTAAAAATAGGCAATGTAAAGAAGATTAGGGAAAAGTTGCAAGATAAAGAGGGCATGTCTTAGTAGTATAGGTAATGTTAAAAGAATAAAATTGGAAAAAAGAAAGATATGTGCATAGGAGATGGGAGCCATGATAATCAGCTTGGGTAGTCACAGGAGCAAAGCCAGTGGTTGGTTAGGTAGTGTTTTAGTTTAGTTTTAAATATAGAGATGGAGGTTTGGGATGTTAGGTTGGGAGGAAGTAGGTTCCATTTTTTACCAATTGAGTTGGAGAACATAGATTCTCCTGCAGTATTCCTTGATTGAGAGGTTTGAATTAGAATTTTGCTCGAAGAGCGAAGGTTTTTTAGGTTGTTATAGGGCTTGATAAGGGTGGAGAGCATAGGAGTGTTGCCAAGGTGGTGCAGGGCTTTCTGGGCTATAGAGAGCTGATAGTATAGAATAAGGTGAGGTAGCTCTAGCCATCCAAGATGGCGGAGGTTTTTGCAGTGGTGTGTTTTATATGGGGAGGATGTGGCAAATCTGGCAATGTTATTATAGGCTGATGTAAGTTTATTGATGTTATATTTAGTTAGGTTTGTGTATATAGGGGAAGCATAAAGTAGCGTAGAGATGAGATGCGTTCTGGCTATGGTAGTTCTTGCCTCAGAAGTAAGGAAGGATTTGATTCTATACAGTGAACCTAGTTTTCTATTAGTTGTTTTTATGGTTGACTTGATATGTGAGTCAAATTTGAGTTGGTTGTCAATAGTTATGCCAAGGAGTTTGGTCGTTTCATCAGGGGAGATAATGGTACCATTGTTCGATGTAAGAGAAAAGTTAATAGGGGGGGATTGGTGTGTAGGTTTGAAGAGAAGCAGTTTAGTTTTCTTAGGGTTTAGAAGTAAACAATGATTAGAGAACCATTGTTCTATGGTTGAAAAAGTTTTTTGGGTAAGGAGGTGTAAGTCATCTTGGTTGGAGGCAGAACAAATGATGGTAGTATCGTCAGCGTATTGAATGCAAGTAGATAGGGGGGTGACATGATGTAGATCATTGATAAAGATGGAAAATAGAAGGGGACCTAGGATGGAGCCCTGAGGAACCCCTAGGGAGGATGGTAGGAGCTCTGAAAGATTATTGTTCCATAGCACTGCTTGTTTCCTATTCTCAAGATAGGAAGTAAACCAGTTAAGTGCAATACTATCGAGAGAGATGGATTTAAGGCGGTGCAGGAGTAGTTGGTGGTTCACCATGTCGAAAGCTTTAGATAGGTCTACAAAGAAGGCTGATGAAGGTAGATTGTTGTTTCGGTTGTGATTAATGGATTCAATAAAGGATAGTAAGGCTGTGGTGGTGCTATGGTAGGGACGAAATCCATGTTGACAGTTAGCTAGCAGATTATTTTGAAGGAGGTGATTGAGTAGTTGTTTATGGATACACTTCTCCATTATTTTTGCAATGGGAGAAAGAAGTGCAATGGGGCGGTAGTTTGAGTATTCAAAGGAATCCCCACCTTTGAAGAGTGGGATGATGTGGGAGATTTTCCAGAGTGAAGGTATGGTACTTTCTTTAATGGTTCTGTTAATTAGTAAAGAGATTGGATATGCAACTGCTTTAGCTCCAAGCTGGAGATATTCTGCTGGGATTTTGTCGGCTGAGGGAGTGGAAGGTTTAAGTTTTTGAAGTAGGCGTAGTATATATGATGTGGGTATAGGTTTGAGATGAAATGGTGGTGGGGTACAGTTAGAGGTGTCTAGTAAAGAAGGGTCAGGGTTTTGCTGGCTAGCTAGATTGAGTATTGTAGAGGTGAAGAAGTTATTAAAGGCATTAGCAGTGTTTAAGGGCGAGTCAGGGTGGGAGCCTATTGGGCTAGGAGTTTCTATTTTGCCAGGGGATAGTAGTGAGTTTATTGTATTCCAGAATTTCTTTGGCTGGTGTTGGGAGGAATTTTGTAGCTGGATGTAAAAATCCTTTTTATCTTGGAGGATGGCTAGTTTAGTCAGGTTTCTTTTTTGTTTATAATTAAGGTGGTCAAGTGAGTTTCTAGTGGTTCGCCATTTAGTCCAGGCTTTGTTTCTACTAATCATAAGTTGTTTAGTGTTTGTTGAAAGCCATTTTGCAGTTCTAGATTTCATGCGTATAGAGCATGGGGCATGCTGATCAAGAATGGTAAGGAAGGTGTGGTTGAAGTGGTTAACAGCGTCATCTAATGGCAGGGTTTGCAAAGGAGACCAGTTGACTAGGCTTAGTTCATTTTGAAACTGAAGGGGATCAAAGATTTTTTTGTTACGACAAAAACGGATGAGAGGTGGTTTGGCTAGAATAGTTTTGTGTCTAATTATGTATGTTAGTGAGTGGTCACTAAGGTCATCTGGTAGTGTTCCTGAAGTGTATTTTTGGTGGGGATTGTTTATTAGGATCCAGTCAAGTATGGTTTCTTTATTGTTGGTTTTATTAGTTCTAGTTGTTGAATTTATGGTTTGATGGAAACCATATAGGTTGATGTGGGTAGTTGGATAAGTTTGTTTACATGTGTTCCAGTCAATGTTAAAGTCGCCTAATAGTATAGTTTCTTGAGGGAGAGTTGTTGAGACCCAGTTCAGTAGGCTTTCTAATACTGGAGGGTTGTTGCCTGGGGGAAGGTACGCGCAGATAATATTAATTGTTTTATGTGGATTGAGGGATAGTTTGGCTATTATAATGTCTATGTTAGTGTTATCTGGAGGGGTATAGCTTATTTTACATATTTCTAGTCCAGTTTTGTATAGAATTGGCTAGGTATAAAATGGCCTGCAAGGGCAGCTAGCTTAGTACTAATTTATGAACCTAATCTATGAACCGGATCATTCTTTAGAAGTCACATCTCAAACCATTTTATCATCAGTGAGATGAGCTTACAATTAACAATGGTTGCTTCTTGTTGAGCTAAGCATGGTCTTTCAACTCAAGATTAGGTCCCTGGTGTTAGAGGTACTACACATGGGTCATCTGGGCATAATTACAAGAAAGGCATTGGCTAGTGGGTTTGTGTGTTGGCCAGGATTAGAACTTCACATTGAATTACTTGCCGTATAGTCTTGTGGGTTCCAGTTTGCTCAAGTTATGCCCAAAATGGTACCTCTGCACCATTAGAAATTAGCTGCCAAGTCATGGCTAAGGAATTACGCAGACCTTGCAGGAGCATTTATAAGTACTACTTTCTCAGCAGTGATGGATGCCTGCCCAGGTGGCTGAAGGTGTTTCAGTGACGTGCACCACAAACGTGCACACATTGGAAATATTAAGGGAGCTGTTTGCAAGAATCAGAATGTCAGAACACTTGGTTAGTGACAAATGACCACAGCTTGTGCCCAAACAGTTGTCAAGGCATTTTGTGAAATAATGGAATGGGGTACATTACTTGAGAGTTATACTATCCAGCAACCAATGGATAAATCTGAAGAACACTTTATGAGCTATGATAATGGAGAAAGTGGCCCTAAAGAAAACGTTATAAAATGCCCTGTTGGTATATTGGAATGACTGTGCATGTAGTAGCTAACCATTCACACGGTATATTGTTCTAGGATCATGCACTGCAATTATGCCTGGACATCCTTCTGCCCAGTACATGGAGATGTGTCCAACATTAACAATAGAAGCAAGCTGGCCTTTATCTTGGGGAAAAGGATAGCAGCTTGTGTGGGACAGATTATTCGAGATAAGGACTGTTAGGATGAGTGCAGGTAGTTATCCTGAAAGATTAAAGGAAATACTGGAAAGACTGAAGCCTCTCTCATCCACTATGGAGGTTGTTCTAGATAACATTTGGTGATGCTATATGCATTATTTCAGTGTATCAGGTGTTGAGGTTAAACAATCACACTCATTTCTACAGAGCTCTGCAATGCTTGGCATCATTGCTTGTGATTCAGAAGTGTTCTTGTTGTATCTAGATTCATCTAGCTAAAGCTAAGTACTTTTATTCAGAAATCCCTCTTGAAATTCTGTTTACAGTGCATTACTGCTGATATCTTAAATTATTTATTGTCCATCTTTGTACTTTATTTTGGAAGAAGTATTTTTGCTTCTCACTGCTCCTTCTGTTGAATTGCTTGCTGCGAATGAGTTATCTAGCTAGTTGTTGGTTATTTAAGTATATTTCTGCACTCCAGAAGGCTTTTTTCTGTGTTTTACATTAAGAGGACTGAGAAGTATCCATCTAGTGGCACTAGGTGGTAGCTTGACCTATCCAAGTTGGTAAACACACAAGAGAACTCTGAGTGTAGCTGTTTTATTGGCCAGATGGTGTATTAGTCAGCTGACCTTGTTTTTAGTGCCTGTATAAATTTGGCACGGTTATATGGAGCTGCTCATTGTGCAGCGGTGGTTAGCACTGCCCTGTATAAATAAATGTAAACACACAGAAAGCAAGTTTTCCCTATAAAACCACCCATAAAGCTATAGTCAGTATTGAACAACTACCTTGCATATAGATAAGTATAGGACAGCTAGTCTGCATGTTGACTAGCACTGCCATTTAAATTTAGTATTATATAGATTAGTCTAGTATCAAACTCCAACAGCATCCTTAATTCCCCTCTATTAAATCCTCATGCACCACACCCTTGCAGCTCACCAATTAAAGGACCTATCAATATGGATTCAGAATTTCCCAATTTCTCTGCAGCCAGTCTGGTGGATATGGGTATCCTGAGACCATTTAGCAAGTGTCTCATGTTCATTGACAATTACATAATCTTAAAGTAACAGATAGAGTACGCAACAGATGTACATACACAATGTCTCTGGAGGCAGAATTCTTGCACATAAGCACACATAATAAAAACCATGTAAAACCACCTCAAGGCCAGGCAATCCAAGGTCACGAGCCCCAAAATTGTAAAAAATGATAAAAAAATAATAAATAAATTCACTGGTAGACACATACCGAATTAATCCAAAAAACGAGGTAAGCGCTTTCGTCTGACTCAGTAACAGACTTTATCAAAACCAAAAGTGCTTCCACAACTCATTCATTAAATACTCTTAATTCAAACACTTCCATTTAGTTTTAAAGTGACAGTGCAATTAATAAATAAAATACCCCTAAAAAAGATACCCTATACCCCTGATATAAATGATTTTTCCCACTCTATGGTAATACAGTTTGGCCACTTTGGTAGTAAAGTGCAGAATATTCTTTCGAGAAACTGGGTGATTTTAAAAGCCAGTAATGACCTGATTGACACCCTGGGGGAGAAAACTTTATTTTCTTATAAGGTGGGTCACAATATGAAAAACCTTTTTGAACACCCCCCTTACTACACCTAAGTATGTGAGGGGGACAAGGAAATGTGGTAGGTGCAGTTATTGTTCTTATGTTTTGGAAGACACTGAAATTTTGGCAATCCTACACAAAAGGTGAGGTTAGCAGATGGGAACTGTAATACCTCAGGGCTGGTATGCATTGGCATTTGCGAAGGTTGTAAAGCGTTTTATATAGAGAAGACTGAGAAGGTCTTAAGAAGGAGAATCTATGAGCATTTATATGCTATTGAAACCCACAATTGTAATAATGCCCTTTTTAAACATGTACAACTTTGCAATAACTTTTTAGGATATAATTTTGGTATTTTGGACATTATTAAAATAGATGTTGGGGGGTAATTGGAGCAATGAGATTGAAAAATGTGAGTTGAGATGGCAGCTCAAACTTAATGCTAATGTATTCCCTGGCATCAATGAGCATATTTCTTTGATGCCAATATTGAGAGAAAAAGCTAATGTTTTATCATTTTAGTTAGAATATTGGTGTCAGTATTATGCTATATACTTTTGTATTGTTTTTTAGTTGTTTTTTACATTTTCATACTGCCTTTTTAGAGATATTTTATTTATTAATTGCTCTGTCACTTTAAAACTAAATGGAAGTGTTGAATGAGCTGTGGAAGAAGAGTTTCTCCCATTCGATTCTCAGCCGAAGCGCCTTCTGTTTGGAGTCTACATATCCTTCCTGCGGTCAAGTGACATTTAAAGACATGCAGTAGGTGCATGCGTGAATGGGTGTGCCTTCTTTGAAGGTTGGCGTCGGGGTGGCAACTTGGCACCGTAAAAAAATCCACTGCCAGTCATTAGCGGACTGAAGTTCCACTGTGGTGACCCCTAACCGTGAAAAGCCGAAAGACATTAGTAATGAATGAGTTGTGGAAGCACTTTTGGTTTTGATAAAGTCTGTTACTGAGTTAGACGAAAGTGCTTACCTAATTTTTTGTATGATTTGACTGCTAATAAATTCATTGTGAGTCTACCAGTGGATTTATTTATCATTTTGTTTATCATTGTTTACAATTTTGGGGCTCGAGACCTTGGATTGTCTGGCCTTGAGGTGGTTTTACATGGTTTATGGTTCTTTTTCCACCTTATACGCTCATTTGTTTTTTTTTTTTTTTTTTTGGTACACATAATAAAAAATAGGTTGTTAGACTCATACATTCTTCACCCACCACAGAGAGTACATACCTAACACGTAGACCAACATATGCTGAGGCACTTAAATGCAATCTTCCCAAACCCCCAAAATCTTACAGACCTACCACCTACAAAGACTATCCTCAGCAAACCCAAATCAGTCAACAAAAGCAACATCTACACCACACATACAGCGACATTCAGTGGAACTCCAAATGCCATAGGGCAAACAAATACACTTCCCAGGACTCTTGTCATAGGGGACTCCATTGTAAGATATAGTGATGCCCCTCTAACCAGGCTGAACAAGGAGAAGATGACACTAGTTGCCTATATGGAGCCAGGATTTGGCAAATCATGCATGCACTCAAGTCATTGCACCACAGGTACCAGTATGATTCAGTCATAGTTCATGTAGAGATAAATGACTTGAGTCATGCCTCCCTAGACTATTTCATGAGAGACATTATTGATCTGTCAGATTTAGTGTCTCAGGCTGGTATGTGCCTTGCATTGAGTAGCATTCTACCTTTACCAAGGATGGTGCCACAATATGAACAGATGGTGACTGACTTGAATAATTGGCTTAGCTTCTGCTGTCATTCTAGGGGGATACAATAGTTGTGAGCATGGGAGGACATGGGAAGAAACTAAGTTGCCTTGCCAAGGATGGTTTGTACCTGTCCTTTCTAGGTTATTGAATATCAGTAAAAAAAGTATCCTCCCCATACAGCCTTTTTGTTCCAATGTCAAACTGACAAACCTTCCAACATAGCAAAATCAACCCATTGGAATCCAAAGATATTACTGCTCATTCTTAGGTGTTTAAACAAGAAATCCCACTCCCTATAAGCTCTCCTCACCCTGGAGAATAAAAACATCTGTGCAGTTATCAAAACATGGTTTAAAGCCACAGAGAGCACCCCGGCAGTGAAATGCTTCAATGTCTTCCACACATGTAGACCAGCAACTGCACAGACAGGGGTTAAAGGTGGAAATATCTTGATCTATATCAATAGCAAGCTATAGGTCACTCTCTATGTCCCATGGAACTCATAACTCATACTTCACCTGCTGGAGGAACTCTCCATTTAAGCAAATAGCCTACTCATCAGGGACTTTAATGCCATTTCTATAGACTGGAAATCCTTTATGGCCTCTAATTTGCAAGCAGAGAGATTGTGGACTTTGTAAAGACAAACAACCTAGGCATATGCCCACTAGAGGTTCAAACATATTGGACCTGGTACTCACATATATCAGAAAATGCTAACACCCCCATGTCATGTCCTTCTTAGTAAGGTTAAATAACGAAGCTGTCTCCTTTGAAATAAAAATCAGTTTGGAAACCCCAGTAAATCCTGTAATGGTTAGGAACTATACCAAAGCAAACTAACTTTTATTAAATGATCTTCTTCTTTCGGCTGCTGCCATTAGGGGTCGCCACAGCAGATCAACTGTTTCCATTTCTTCCTGTCCTCTGCATCTTGCTCTGTCACACCAACCAACTGCATGTCCTCTCTCACCACATCCGCATCCCTCCTCAGCACATGTCCAAACCAACGTAATATTGCCTCTCTGGCTTTGTCTCCAAACCTTCCAACCTGGGCTGACCCTCTAATATACTTATTCCTAATCCTGTCCACCCTCGTCACACCCAGTGCAAATCTTAACATCTTCAACTCTGCCACGTCAAGCTCTGACTCCTGCCTTTTTGTCAATGCCACTGACTCCAACCCATATAACATAGCTGGTCTCACTACCCTCTTGTAGACCTTCTCTTTCACTCTTACTGGTACAAATCACTCCTGACACTCTTCTCCACCCACTCCATCCTGCCTGTACTCTCTTCTTCACCTCTCTTCCACACTCACCATTACTCTGAACCTTTTATTAAATGATAACTTGTTAAAATTCCATGGTCCCCCAACCCAAAAAACATAGCAAACTATGTGGAATTGTTCACAGAAGCTCTGTGCACCCATGCCAATGGCTGCATAGAGACCACTGTATCTACCAGAATTAAGCCCAAAATCAGCTTTAAAGACAGACCACCCCGGTGGAATCCTTAATTAAGCAGGTTATGCAACAATAGAAGAAAAGTCATAGTTAAAACACCCAAAAAGATGAGAACTCTCTCATCAAACTAAACAGACAACTAAGAGAGCTAATTAGATGCAAAAAGCCAATTTGGAGGTCAGTATACCTTCCCAGGCCAAAGACAACCACAAGACCTATTTCAGCTATGTCAGAAACATCAAAGGCAGCACACAACGGTGTTCCAAACTGGAGGTAAATGGTGCTACCTTCACTGAGTTGGGTGATATAGTAAATCTGATGGTGGAAAAATTCATCTCAAACTTTATTCCCACTGACCTCAAGCCATCCCCTAGGAAATGCCATTTAACATAACCCCTCCTACTATAAATAGAGAACAGGTCCTAGTGGCATTCTCTAAGATCAAAAACATAGCTTCTTTGGGCCCCAATAATATCTCAGGATGCCTCATGAATAGCCTAAAATATAAACTGTCAAGGCCACTGGAGTCACTTTTCAACTATAGTCTTAGAATAGGCTTTGCACCACGGGAATGGAGGACTGCAGCAGTCATCCTTCTACATAAGGGTGGACCATCAATGGATCCCAAGAACAACAGATCCATTAGTCTGGCTAGTCTTATATGCAAAGGTATGGAATGAATTATCATCAAAATGATTTAACAAAGACACAGGAAACCTTCAGACACTGGACCCAACCCAGTCTTGTTTTGTCCAAAGCAGGTCATGCCTATTAAACCTTGTGGACTTCTTTGAGAAGGTCATTAAAGCAATGGATGAAACAAAAACGGTGCATACTGCCTACCTTGACCTCGCTAAGGCATCTGATTCAATACCCCACTCCAGCATTGTAAACGAATTGTGGAATTAGGCATAAACCCCTGTATAATACTCTGGTATCGAGAGAACCTCACAAACTAGACTTAGAAGGCTAACCAAAGATAGTCTTGTAAAACATGTGATTTTATGTTGTAGCAGGAAGAGAAATGCAGTGTCTTTATATTTGTTCTTTTGATTGCTTAGGCATTTTGATTGTATGTATTCAGTTAATATATGTTGACTAGCTTTTTCAAGCAGGCTTTTTTTCATTGCGTTGTCAGATGAGTAAACCCGTTTGAGAACTAAGCATTGTGCCATATCCTGTGCAGATTCTGAGTTGCCTGTGGTACTCAACAACTTTGAAAAAAAAAACACTACAGTATGCAGCAGGAAGTCTTAAGAAAGCCATGAATGGATATACTCACGGGAAAAATTTTGTTCTAATTTGTAACATTAAAAATAAAATGTTGACTCTTATCACTATATAAAGTCTATGCCAACAAACAAAGTTTTTATTTAAAGATTTATTTTCAGTTTCAAAGAAGTCTTTCTGTTTCTCAGTAACTACTGTTGTTCATTTACTAAATGTTTGCCTGGTAGCAGTTTCAAGACAAAGCATGTTTGTCATGAAATGCTTTTAATAATTACTTTGAAATTAAACTACAGTGTTCTACTTGTTAATGCTGCTGTGAGAAGTACATATAAAAGAACAGAAAAACACTGACTTGGACAGTTGTTATGCCTATTATATTACATGTAGTTACATGTTCATAATAAATTCATCAGGCAGTAAATGATTTAAAGGATATTTGTGAATGAAAAAACTCATCAGAGCATCCACCCACATACATGTCTACATACAGAATTGATTCCTTGGAATGAAATTATCGCCAATAAGCAGTATATTAAAAGTACACTATTTTGACGCCATCCCCCACTCTGGAATCATAGATAATCTTACTAAGCTGGGCATAAATACCTACGTCATTTGATGGGTTGCCAAGTGGCTTACTGACAGAACCCAGACTGTAAAAGTAGCCGACTCCAAATCCAGCTCCAGATAAGTGACAAGTGGAGTACCTCAGGGTTCATTCCTGGGACCACTCTTGTTTGGCATCTACTTCTCTGAAGTACAGGCCAACACTAAGGGACTCTGGCTAACAAAGTTTGCAGATGACTGCAAACTGGAAGCCATTATTGAATCCCCAAATGATGTGGATATTCTACAAAAGGGCCTTAAAGAAACAGATGCCTGGTGCCAGAGCCATGGGCTCAAGCTTAAGGCCAAGAAATGTATAGTTATCCCCTTTGGAAAAAAAACATGTAACCATGAATTACCACATAGGTGGCAGGACACTAAACTTCAAAAGTGTGATGAGAGACTTAGGGACACAGGTGGACAGTGGTCTCACTTTTGATAACCACATCGCCACAACAGTCAGGAAATCCTTATATGTGGCACACCTCATCACTAAGGGCTTTTCATCCAGAAAAAAGGAGGTCATTGTCCCACTATACTCATCCTTCATTAGACCCATTATAGAGTATAATGCCCCATTTAGTATGTACCTCACAAGACATCTGCAACAGCTGGAAAAGCCACCGAAATACCTCACTAAAAGAATCACAGGCCTAAAGCAGATGCCATATGCTGACCATCTAAAAACACTCCAGCTATACTCTGTGGCATATCATCTACTCAGAGGTGATCTTTGCTTAACATACAAGGCCATGTCAAACCCTGAGCTGTTGGACATGCTCCACTTAAAGAAATCCCAATCTCTCAGAGCCACACACTCCAGGGATCTAAACCTTGTCATCACAATGAACTAAACATGCTGGAGGGATAGGTTCCTGACCCAGAGACTCCCCATACTCTGGAATAGACTGCCCATACATGTCAATCAGAGCGCCTCATTGGCCCTCTTCAAAAAAAACCTTGATGATTGGATGGGAGACAGGAAATTCACCCTGGGGATCATGTCAGTCGCCCTGCTAGACAGGGGTCCAGAGAAGTAAATATTGTGGGAAGAAATATCCAGGGAATTGTTATGGCTAGGCTTGCCTAGGCTCTAGGGCCGATAGCCTAGTACCAACCTATGAACCTATGAACCAACTGGGGAGATACAAGCATGGTAACCTGCAAATAGTCCAAAATTCCACCTTTCCTCCTTCAAAAGCTACATAGTAGTGTGATATAGTTCTAAAGACTCTGAGAAAGTTCCTAACACTAAATAATAATCTTACACTGAATTATTACATGTTGGCAGTAATACATAAAGTTAGAAAATATGCTTTTAAACATTACTGCGTGATATGTCTTTTGCATACATAATGGAACATGCGCTTGACTTTGCAGTATGTACTACTGGATACATATAACGATTTCAGGCTCCCACAGAGTGGCAGACTGAGTTGTTCAGAAAAAACAGCATGTGGCAATCTCCCAAAGGAAAAAAATGGGAAAAGATATTGGTTGTAGTAGGTGGGTGGGGAGGCTCTGAATGGTGAGAAGATTTTGGTAGCAGAAAACTCAAAACAGTAATAAACAGATTTGGTAATTCATCCAGGAGTCTCACTGTTTCAGTTTTGTAGCTTATTACACTTTTATGTATTATAAATTGTCACCTGACAGTAAGAAGCTGTCCATTTCGATTCTCAGCTAGAGAGTCTTCTGCGTGGAGACATGCGTGAATGGGCGTACTTTCATTGAAGGTTGTGCGTCAGGGCTGGTAACTCAGCATGTAAAAATCAACTACCAATCATTAGCGGACCGGAGTTCCGCTGTGGCAACCCCTAACCGGGAAAAGCCGAAAGACACAAACAAACAAATGTATTACAAATTTGCTTTAAAAATCTTTTCTTTTCTCTTTACCAGTTTGTAGGTCTTTTGCTAGCAGTTTATTTATTTAACATTTATTTACTGGGAAAGTCCGATTTGGAACAAAGCACAATTTCAGTGGAGGCCTGGGGAGAAACACTCCAGACACGTCTTTGAAATGTTGGCGGAAACCAGAGCACCCAGAGTAAACCCACATAAATGCAGGGAGGACATGGAGACTCTGCACAGAAGGCACTCCAACCATGAATCAAACTAGAGAACTGCTTGCTGTGAGGTGACAATGCTACCGCCGCACCACTGCACCATCCTAATTTACCTTATCCTTAGTTCACCAAGGCTGTTTTTGTATCAGTCGGTGTAGTGGATTGGTTGGACTTCAGGAAAGAGTCATTGACCTAGGATTTAAAAGTTATAAAATTTGTTTAGTGGTTGTACTCATCTGTTAGTGAACTGATTCTGTGGTACAGGGTTTGATTCTTTTAGACTCTGTTTGCATACTGTGTGACCTTGAGCAAGTAACTTAACCAGACAGTGCTTTGAGGCAGTTGGGAAACTGAGCTAGTCTCCTCAATGGTCTCCTGGACTGAATGTCTAGTATCTACATACATATGAACCTAAAAAGTCCAACTTATTTCTCCCTCTGCTAAAACTCAATGTCAAGAAAGGCATTATAGTACCTTTTGGGAAATTGGCCACCCAGAGAAATTATGCCATTGATAAGACACCTCTAAGACTTGACTTGATAGTCAGGGATCTGAGAACATATGTACACAGTAACCTGGCCTTTGACCAACACCTGGCCAAGGTAGTAAGAAAACCATTCTATATTGCCCAACATACAACTAAGGACATGGCATCCATGTCCAGGAAAGTCATAGTGCCTCTTTACTCGGGCCTCATCAGCTCCATTATTGAGTTTAATGCTCCATTCAGCATGTACTTGACCAGACATATGCAACAACCGAAATGTCTGCAAATGGCAACACATTGCCTGAAGCAGTTCACCTTAAAGCTCTGTCTCTATACTCAGCCTCTTACAGAGAGGTGATCTATGCTTGGCATAAAAGGCATCCTTGGATCAAGCCTTTTGCACATACACAAAACGAACAGCATCAGAACTACTAGATCTAAGGATTTTAATTTTGCTGGCAACATAAGCAGAACATGTTGGAAGGACAAATATTCATCTCAGAGGATCCCCACTGTCTGGAATAGGTTTCCAGTCCATGTGAAGCAGAGCCGCCCCCCCCCCCAACAGTATTCAAGCTTAACTTTGACAAATTGATGGGAAAGCAGATATTCACTCCAGGTCAGGCCTCATGTCTGTGATGCTCAAAGGCAGGCAGTACGTTATGTCCTAACTAACATACTCCCTCCTAATATAAATGCTCAAGACACAAAGGGACACATTTGGGTTGTGCGACTAGGCTTATAGTGACCCTAGTGGTCATTAGTCTAGTATTCACCTATGAACCTGCTTCATGATCGCACCTGACTGCTCATCCCCTCTGCACATATATTTTAGTTTTATTTATTTATTTTTTGTGAAAACTTGTATTAGCTGCTCTTGTAACTTCTAGCAGCATCTCTTGTGTACTCATGTATCACCTGACCCATTGCAGCAAGTTCTGAAAGAATGTTTTGCTGTTCACATGTGTCCGAGCAAGATAAGTTTGAATGACAGGAAACGACACTTATGACTGAAACTGTGAGTAAGCTGAAGAGTGACCCTCTTCAAGCAAAACCTTGGGGGTTCCACCTTTGTCCCTCATTGACAGGTGCTGACTGAGGTTTCTTTTTGGAGATAAACTCTTGGCTAGGCTTGTAAGTGCCCCAGGGCCATTTGCCTAGTAACCTCCTATGGTCCTATGATACTATGATAATTGAATATGACATGTAAAACCCTTAAAAGCACGAGCAATGCGGCCATAATTTACTGCTGAAACAAGTCATGGAATGTATGTGTGTGTGTGTGTGTGTGTGTGTGTGTGTGTGTGTGTGTGTGTGATGTGTGTCTGCATATATATATATATATATATATATATATATATATATATATATATATATATATATATATATATATTTAAATATTTATATGTGTATATATATATATATATATATATATATATATATATATATATATATATATATATATATATACATTTATATGTATATATAAATCTGTTTATGAAAATGTAATGAATTGAGGCGATGTATTTACAGATTCAAGCTTATTGTGGGAAGGAAAAAACTTGACCATGAAGCAAAATTACATCATTGTAGTTACCCACACTATCTTTTGATGACTCCTAGATGGTTCAGGAACTCTGTGTTTCTATGGCACGGAACACAGATAATGAGCATTACCAGAGCTTGCTTAGATGTGGCTGTAATATTTACTTATGTAGCAGGTAGAAAGGAAAAGGCAGTCATATGCCATCCCACATGCAAGGTATATCGATACTGAATGTACACTGTTCTATATATTAAAACAGTACATTCTTCTCCTGAAGTTTGAAGGCTTACACTATATACAGAATTATACATTTTATATATAAGTACCATTTAGATGGTTGAATCATGCTTTCATCGCACAGAAAACAAAGCCGGACTAGCTAATCAAAAATCAGCTGATTGTACACATTGTTGGCTTTTTTTTTTGTGTGTGTGAGATCGAGAACAGTGGTGAGTGGGGAATATGCCCTTTACCCACTACAGTGCAATCTGAAAGATGGTATAGATATATACATATATAGGGAGAGAGATGTACATATATAATTAGCAGGGGGTGTGGGGCATGGAGGGGGGCCATGCTCCCTTCAAAAAATACTGTTAAATTGTTTGCATAATTTTTTTGATGTTTTTAAGATTGAACAGTTTTGCTCTATCTTCTGAGTTTTGTTTATATAAGTATGCACCAAACACACACATATATAGTAAAAAATAACAGAAGCAACACAGAACTAAGCATGTGCTGAGAAACAAGCTTAGTGCAAGCAAAATGTTATTTAAAAAAATAAAAACATAATTGATTGCAAAGGGACAAACTCTCCTGCACTTTGACACCCCCTGCTAGTTATCTATACTAATGCCAAGACTGCATAAATGTGGGGTAAGTGTAAATTTCCCAACCCTTTGGATTTTTGTGATCTTACACACCTGTCGCTCAACTGCCAAATCGATGATATGCTGTTGACTAGGCACCCATTAACCTAATACTCATTCGACTGGGTCACTATCACCCATATATATATATATATATATATATATATATATATATATGTATGTATGTATATACATATATATATATATATATATATATATATGTATATATATATATATATATATATATATATATGTATATATATATGTATATATATATATATATATATATATATCTATGTGTATGTATGTATGTATATATATATATATATATATATATATATATATATATATATATATATATATATATATATATATATATATATATATATATATATATATATATATACACACACATATATACACACATATATATATATATATATATATATATATATATATATATATATGGGTCTACTTTCATAGACCGCCACGTCACCGACACCGGAAGACCGAGACGGAACGACCGAACAGCTAGGTTACCGAAAACGCCAAATCCCGACGGCTGAGAGACCGACAACGGCAGAGTGTGAGCGATATGGTAAGTGCGAAAGTGAAAGATGTAGTATTGGGGAGCGGACAGGTAAGTGTACGATAGTGAGGAATATTAGGATAGGGTGTGGGAAAGGTGAGTGTGCGGTGCTGTCGGACTAAGGGTTCCGTGAGGTAAGTGTGTGGAAGTGACGAGAGCAGTGTAGGGTAGTGTTAAGTGTGTCAGGGTTAGAATGCGGGTGGAGTGAGTGTGCGATAGTGACGGGCTGAATGTTTTAGGGTGGGTTAAGTGAGTTAGGGTTAGGGTGCAGGTAGGGTAAGTGTGCGGTAGTGACTGTGTTGAGGTTTAGGGGTGGGTTAAGTGAGTAAGGGTTAGGGTGCAGGTAGGGTGAGTGTGCGATAGTGACGGTGTTGAGGTGTAGGGGTGTGTTAAGTGAGTTAGGGTTAGGGTGCGGGTTGGGGAAGTGTGCGGTAGTGTCGGACGTTAGGGTTAGGGTTTAGGTTAAGGTTAATGGATATGTTGTTGTGTGCAATGTGTACTTGGCGTTTTTTGTGTCGGTGTTATGGTGTTCGGTATGTTGAGTTGTTGGTGTGGTGTGTTTTCGGTTGTTTGGGGTCGGGAACATGTGTGTCGGCGATTCGTACGTTCGGTCCATGAAAGTAGACCCATATATATATATATATATATATATATATATATATATATATATATATATATATATAAATGGGTCCACTATGGTTGACTGAAAACTCATGACTGAAAATGAAATTACTAGGACCACTTCACTGAAAGCTCACTTCACTGAAAACTCATTTCTTTGAAACTCATTTTGTTGAAAGTAATAAATGGCCTTTTCCCCACTGTAGTGCGACCCTGGAGTTAGTATATAAAGTAAGGGTGTGTGTGTGGGGGCACAGCCCCCCACATTGGGGGGTGTGGGGAGCGTAGCCCCCCACATATTATAAACATTTTAAACTATACACAGTGATACTACAAGTGCAATAAATAACTTGTTTCCAAAAGATAATACATATCCAAGATATGTGGAGGGCTGTGCCCCAACCCCCCCCTTACTTTATATACTAACTCCAGGGTCACACTACATTACTTTGACTTTCAACAAAATGAGTTTCAGTCAAGTGAGTTTTCAGTGAAGTGAGCTTTCAGTGAAGTGGTCCTAGTAATTTCATTTTCAATCAAGTGAGTTTTCGAATATATATGGATGTCCTAATGGGTAAGGTGTTTGCCTTACAAACACAAGGTGCAGGGTTGGAGTCTCACAAGGGATAATTGGCTAGACTCGCAAGGGCAGTTAGCCTAGTATTAACCTATGAACCTATATATATGTGTGTGTGTGTATTAAAATAGCTCAGTCTTTACTATTATAATATGTTACATAATTATTATACCTATTAGGATTATTTATCATTTTAGCACATTTAGATAGTTTATGGAATGACTTATTAGTCACCATACTTTCTGGAGTTATCTGAGACAGCTGCTATGTAACTACCAAGTTTTGGTTTGTGAAAGGCAGATCATGCCTCCTGAACCTGGTCGACTTCTTTGAGGGAGCCACCAAAGCCGTAGACAAGGGTAAGGTGGTTCACACAGCCTGTCTTGACCTCACCAAGGCTTTCAACACCATTCCCCATTAAGGAATTATAGCTAAACTCACTAAACTTGGTATAAATCCTTACATCACAAGATTGGTTGCCAACTGGCTCACTGACAGAACCCACACTGTAAATGTTGCAGACTCCAAATCTGAATTCAAACCAGTGACAAGTGGAGTACCACAGGGTTCAGTCCTGGGATCTCTTCTGTTTGGTATCTACTTCTCTGAAGTACAGGCTAACACAGAAGTCCTTTGGCTAACAAAGTCTGCAGATGACTGCAAACAAGGAGTCATAGTTGAGTCCCCAAATGATGTGGACATCGTACAGAAGGGCCTCACTGAGACAGATGCCTGGTGTCAGAGCCATGGCTTCAAGCTCAATGCCAAAAAGTGCATTGTCATCCCCTTTGGTAAAAACTCTGTAACCATGAACTACCACATATATGGCAGTCTACTTAACGCCAAATGTGTGATAAGTGACCTTGGGATCCAGGTGGACAGTAGTCTCTCCTTTGAAAATCACACTGCCACAGTAGTCAGGAAATCCTTCTACGTGGTAGACCTCATCACAAAAGGGTTCTCATTGAGGAAAAAAGAGGTCATGGTTCCCCTCTACTCGACACTCATTAGACCCATTATAGAGTACAACACCTCTTTTGGAATGTACCTCACAAGACATCTGTAGCAGCTGGAAAGGCCACAGAAGTACCTCACAAAGAGGATTACTGGCCTCAAACATATGACCTACACTGACCGTCTCAAAAAACTCCAGCATTACTCCATAGCATATCATCAACTCCGAGGTGATCTCTTAGGCTTACTTACTTAGGCCCTTGGACCGATCGCCTAGTACCTACCTATGAACCTATGAACTAGATTGTGAACTGGAACATTAATTAGGGTTCAATCTCTGTCAATATAACCAGTGGATCTGTTCTCTGGAACAGATTGAGTAATTATACTCTGTGACATTTCTTGTGCAGCATTGTCCCTGACTAGCAGTTTCTCTACCAACCCTGTGAATGCAGAAAGAAACAGTCATGTTGTGTGAAATGCTTTCTGCTTCTGCCTGGTGTTTGACAAGCTAAGAGCTTGATGTAAACGACATCCCACCCAAAGCTCTGAATGCTTATCTCCCAGCATCTAGATATGGGCGATTTCACCTTTTTTATTATAATTATTGTTCTGCTGTTTGATTATATTAGAACTTTTGTTTTCCTTGTACAGCTTTCCATGAAGCTTGAATCTTAGAAGTCAGTACAGAGCAAGTAAGACTGACAATACTGATAAATTTTTACTTATTCTCCTTCCTGTTGACAACTGAGTAAGCAAGAATCCTATTGGTTGTTAGGGTGCATTTCTGTGTGTATGAAGAGAAAAAGAGCAAGATAATAGGCTGGAGATGACAACATATTTTCTTGTGATGTTTTTTACTGTTTTAATTGCTTATTCACTTACAATTTTGACTATGGATATCTTGGTGAAAAATTAATGTGTTTAAATTCTCACTATTGCAAAAAATCTTGAAAGAAGTCTTGACTCACATATTGCAGACTTTTATCTGTCATGTGTACATCTAGAATACTGTGTCATGAAAAAGTTGGTGTTATGACAGTTTTGATGGCATATCTCTGAGTTTAATCATGATTGTTCAATAAAATACATGTAGGCTTAGCACGGAGCCTACATGGAGTTTATATGTTTGTTCATAGGTTCACAGATGTGTACTAGGCTAATGGCCCTGGAACCTTTACAAGCCTAGCCCATAGGATTACCCTGGCATCGTGCCACCCGACCTTAGTTCCCAGTGCCTCTGTCGAGTAGAGCTACTGGAGTGATCCCCGGGATGAATTTTCTATTTCCCCTCCACTCATCAACATTTCTCTTGAAGAGGGCCAGTGAGGTGCTCTGCTTGACATGTATGTGAAGTCTATTCCATAGCATGGGCAGTCTCTGGGTTATGAACCTGTCCCTCCAGCATGTTCTATTGATTCTGGTAATGAGATTGAGGTCTCTGGAGTGTGTGGTGCGGTGTGGTTTGTGTGGTGAGCAGCAGTGCTAATTACAAATGCATAGCATACACCACATTTAAACATAAACAAGCACGGTTTGGTGGCTGTGTATAGTAACACAGACAGCAGTCATGATAACCTGTTTACCTATGGGCAAACTAGGTCTGCAGGATTGCTTGGAATGTCACAATGATTACCAGGGTTATTAATAAAGCAATGTATATAGTTCCAACACATTATATGAACTGTATACAGCACAGAGTATAGTGGAAAACCTGTGTCAGGCATACTTTATAAAACCAAGGGTACATAAAATGCATTTTAAATAGTCAGAGGAAGTGTGCACATTGAAAAGGGACACACAGATGAATTATAGGAATGAACACAGGGGAAGAAGACAGATGACACATGGTTATTTATTTATTTATTTTGTTTACTGGGAAAGTCCGACTTGGAACAAAGCCAATTTTCAGGGGAGGCCTAGGGAGAACAGCTTCAGACACATGTCATTGTAATGTCACATAATGTACTGTACAGCACATGAGGGCATATCAATGAAGACAGGTGTAGCATGAACACTAATCACATATCAACATGATACATTATGGATTGCACAGTTATTGTATATTATGTGTCTGTCACACAAGGTGACATATTATTGGAGTGGATACTTTGTGATATAAGCATCCTGACATGAACAATGGACAGGACATATGTCGGGGATGGCATATACAATAGGGATTATGCGCATATTGTGAAGCTGTACAAAATGAGTTGCCTGAATATGAATGTAGTGTCAGCACAGGTCTCAACCAACTAGGACACATAGTAACAGGCTCACAGACAACAGTAGACAGAAACATGCACAATCAGGAACAATGTCAGCATAATACCACCAGTAATCATATGTTTTCTACATAACATATGTGACTGTGACTGATCAAAGATGGTTCTGCAAGAATACACTTGTACAACTAGTATGATTTGTCAGCAATCTATGAAGAATCAAGTACACCTCCCTCAAAATGCAACATCTGCTTGAGCTGTTCTGAGGGACACTGTTACACCTGTATTAGAAAAAAATGAGCAATCCTGGCTAGTTGACAGGTGTGCATACCACTTGGACTATTCATAGGGTTGCGTTGTTCATATTCTAATTATCTTGTGTATTTGCTTTCATAACGGAACTAATCCCCGCATCAGTTTCCTTCATCTACAGTGTCCCCATGGTGGTGGAATCATTCCTTTGTGTATGGTGAAACTGTATACATTATACCAATACCACACTTGGATTCAGTGATTGTCCACAAATTACAGTCCTCCACAAAGCTGGTTGGAGGCAGGATGTGTAAGCCAATTTTGATGTCTGACACTTAAATAATGGGCTGGAAAGGGCCTGCCACACAGCCCTGAGGTATGGAGCTGGTCACTGGTGTCTAGGTAGAGGTCACTTCACACACTGCAACATATTTCTCTGTCACATATGTGTTGCAGTTATCTACCCACTTGATGACATAGATGTTTACGGCCACTTGTGATGGTTTATCTGTAATACCTGACTGTCGATTTGTGTCAAATGCCTTGGCCAGATCAAGTTCACAGGATGATAGTGTTGATAGTGTTGTCATCATGTATCCCCTTGTTAACCTTCCTGAAGACAGTAAACAGTTGTAAGAGATATGATATAGCCTGAACAAATCAAACATGGGTTTAGTACACAGTTGGATTGTGATGCTCCAACACTAGCCCAATAATCAAGGAGCCTCAATCTTCACCACTGGCAATAGTCCGGGATGTACACACAGGAAGGATGACAAGTACAGATGCAATAAAGTGCAATTTCTCTTAAGAGCACACAGAGACCACAGTCAGTCTGGGGCTGGTTTCTCCCTCTTTCTCCAGATCCCCAATGAGAGTACCCACTTGCACAGCTATAGAGTTGAGATCTAAGTTGAGTGGCCAAACCAAGACCTCCAGCACCCTCTCTGTCCATCTAGTGGTCCATGTCCCTGCCCAAGTAGCTGACACACACACACACTTTGAGGTTTGATTTATATATGCGCACACACACACACACAGACACACACACACACACACACACACACACACACACACACACACACACACACACACACACACACACACACACACACACACACACACATACATACACACACACACACACACACACACACACACACACACACACACACACACACACACACACACACACACACACACACACACACACACATACACACACACACACACCTGGGAAAGGCTGGTAGAAGTTTACTAGCTATCCCCCTTCTGCCCAGACTGTAAGGTAGTTTCCATGACCACCAGCCACTACTTATCAGCTACTTTAAGGCCCTTTGCAAAGGGTGGCCAATCCTACTGTGTAAGGTTACTATTAATACAAATAGTAGTTTGACGAAGAGCAAGGCTATTAGGAGTGGCCTGTACAGTGGCACCAAATAAATATGCAAGTACTCTCAGAGCTTAAATATGTCTCACAAATATAGCTTTAAATATATTTAGTAATAAATAGTAAAAGAACAAGACAATAGTAAATACATATGTACCGTGATATCAGAGTTCAAAATCACAGATTTAAAACAACATTGCAGGACAGTCTCAAATAAATGCAGAAGACATCTAAGCTATACTTCACTATATTCCTAACACAATCTAAGAGAAATTACTGTGCCCTAGTTAACCTACTTACAGCACGGCAAGTGCAGAAGTGGTGAGTGGATGTTATTAGGTCAAAGACAAATACAAAATGCACTCTCTCTCTCTCTCTCTCTCTCGGAGAGTTCTTAAATTAATATCAGATATTACTGCTGGAATACTTGCAGCATGACATCACACTTTTTGTCACCTGACTTCAGTTCCCAGGCTCAAAACAACCATTGCTGGAAACTGCAACCATTTAGCATCTCCCTGTGAAAATACATAGCCTTCAGATGTTTGGAACTGCTGGAAGATTAAAAAAAACAATAAAACACTTAGAAAACAATGCAGAAGGCTCCCTAGTTTTAGACATCCTGTCTCCTTGCTGCACTGAAACCATCTCTTTTATTACGTGGTTATAAAACAATTTAATTTCAACTATTTTCCTGAAGTTTTGCAGGTTAACCTTTTATGTTCCAGTTCCCACTGTTAAAAAAATATACATTTACACAGGTACAATAGTTTATATACATTTCTGTTCTTTCCCAGTAGGGTACACTGTGGACACATCTTTAAGCTCAGTGCTTTATACACACACTTCTGTGCCAGCAGCTTGTAACACAAGCAATTGCATCCTGCTATTATTCACAAATGACATTAACTATGGAGGACAATGCCACTGCCTCAGGGTATCTGGTAGCATAATATATACCACCAGGATATACTTCTTCCCTGTATACCTTGGAGTAAGCAGAGGCCCACAAAAGCCATAGCTACCCTCTGAAATGGCTCTTTAGTCACAGGCAAAGGCATCAAAGGAGCTTTCACCTTGTCTCAAACCTTCCTACCTTCTGGTACTTTTCACAGGTCCTGCAGTACCCTGTTACATCTCTGAAAATCCCAGGCCAATAAAAGCTCTGCATAATACGTCTCTTGGTACACTTTATGCCCATATTACCTGCAAAGGGGAATATCATGGGCTATAGCTAGAAGTGTCAGATGATAGGGTGTGGGCACTACCAACTGCTGTATTCTCTCACCCTCTAGCCCTCTCTCAGGGGTCTACTCTCTATACAGTAACCCTTTGCCCCAGTATACAGATTCCCCCTTCCCTTGAGAATCAGGTGCTTCACTAGCTACCTCCCTCAGGCCTTATAATGTAGGGTCTGAGAGCTGAGCCTGTCTCAACTCTCTCTTTGTAACCCTTCCCAGCTCGGCTTCCACAGGAAGTTGGGTATTCTCTGACAGTGAGCCCTCACTGTCAGCCTGGGTACCTCTGCCCTTGCAGTCACTCTGTCCAAGGGAACCTCAGTACTGACAAGCAGCTGTGGCTCACATTCAGTCTCACTGCTACAGGGTAGCTCCCTCCATGAAGTAACCACCTCACCAGTCCTGGCTTCAAGTGTGCGGACTATCTGGGTCTCCCCCAGGCTACCAGACCCGCATGCTTGTCTCCAAGCCTGACTGCATGTAACTCCATACACACAAGGTACTGCATTATCAAAATCATTCCCTGTCAGGACATCTGCAGGGATATCTTCAAACATACCTAATTGGTTGCTTCCTTTTCCACCCTCCCAGTGAAAGTGAACCCTAGCCAAAGGTATTTGGAATAGGGTCCCTCCTAAAGCTCTGACTGAAGTAGACTGCCCAAGCAAGTAGTACCCCACTTTAACCATTGCAGGCTTCACAATGGTTAGGTCAGAGGCTGAGTCTCTCTTAGCAGTGACCTTTTTCCCATTTACTAAGATACTCTTGTGGTAGTTTGGTACCCTTGTCTCCAGACAACTCACTGCTGGCATTCTGTCATTCTCACTTACTGGCTCTCCCACCTTTATAACCCACCTTGTCTCAGTGGACATCTGTATGCTACATGGCCCCATTGATTGCATTTGCAACATTTAACCCTTGGTCCTGGATGTGTACCCGGACTGGTAGCTTCTCCTGCTACTGGTGGACTCTGTTGGGGCAGTCTGGACTGCCCACCATGGGTACCTTTAGATCCATGAGCAGCACTAGGTATCCCTTTCCTATGCAGTGATACCCTGCTTGCTAGGTATAGGTCTCCATTTTCCCCAACTCATCTGCTGTGTTACATTCTCTATCCACTAACCAGACTCTCATGTCCTCAGGCAAAGTGCTAAGGGCTTGTTCCCTCACCAAAAGGTCTGCCAGACCTTCAAAAGAAGTGACTTGACATCCACTCACCCACCTATGAAATTAAGTGCTTAGTTCAGCAATATATTCACACACACTTTCATCTCCTTGGATCTATGCTCACAAAATGTTTTCCTATAAACATCAGGTGTTAACTTAAAACATTCTAACAGACAATTTTTGACCATATTATAATTTAAGTGATCAGTATCAGACAATTTAGAAATAGCAGTTACAGCTTTAGCCACAGAGTCAGGGGGTCATGAACCATACCCAGAGCCCTTGGTCAACATTACACTGTTTAGATACCCTTTCAAACATATGAATGAAACTATCAAAATTACCCCCCTCTTCTGTCCTCATTACCTCCATGACCCTCAGCTTCCAGACATCTCAGTTTCTCATTCTCTTTGACCTTCAGTCTCTCTGCTGATTCTATTTCCAAATGTTTGGCCTCCAGTTCAAGTCTCTTTAATTCCAGATGGATTTTTAAGTCCTCTGTGGAAAGGTTGAACTGTCCATTTGCTGAGAGTTGTACATCTCCAAGGCCAGTCTTATTGTCCTCCTGGTCGCTGGTCTGTGATGCAGCTGTGCCCAAGGCTGCAATAATGTCTGCTTTAGTCAGGTTGGCATGCACCAGTCCTTTAGCCTGGCACATCTCAGCCAACTGGCTCCTTGTTAGCTTGCCATACTCCCCTGCTGACATCCTTGCCTGCTCTCCATGACTAACTAAGCTAACAAAAATAAAAAATAAAACAATTGTGATATGAAACTCTAAATGTTCACTGTGTGGCTGATTGAGAGTACAAACACCTTCAGTGACCACTGTTCGCAGGCTACAGAAATTCAATATCCACACCACTGAATCCTAATATGTGGATATCTGACCACAAAAGGCCAGTTAATATGTGATATGGATATCCCACCAATTAATATATGACACCCCAACACTGGTCCAGTAATCAAGGAACCTCCATTCTCACCACAGGCAATGGTGGGGGATGTACACACTTGGAGGATGACAAGTACACACACAGTAAAGTGCAATTTCCATTAAGAGTGCACAGAGACCTCAGTCAGTCTGGAGCTGTTTTTCCCTCTTTTTTCAGATCCCTAATAAGACTCCCCACTGGCACATCTATAGGGTTGAGATCTCGGCTGAGCAGCCAAACCAAGACCTCCGGCACCCTCTCTGTCTAACCAGTGCTTCGTGTCCCTGCCCAAGTAGCTGACACACACACACACACACACACACACACACACACACACACACACACACACACCCACACACACACACACACACACACATACACACACACACACACTCACTTTGAGGTTTGATTTATACACACACACACATACACACACACACACACACACACACACACACACACACACACACACACACACACACACACACACACACACACACCTGGGAAAGGCTGGCACAGGTTTACTAGATGTACCCCCCCCATTCTACCCAGACTATAATGTAGTTTCCACTACCACCAGACACTATTTATCAGCTACTTTAAGGCCCTTAGCAAAGGATGGCCAATCCTAATATGTAATGTTACTATTAATCCAAATGGTAGTTTGACCAAGGGCAAGGGTATTAGGAATGTACTGTACAATGGTACCAAATAAATATGCAAGTATTCTCAGAGTTTAAATATGTCTCACAAATATTAGCCATAAAGATGGTTTTAACTATATTTAATAATAAATAATAAAAGAACAAGACAATACTAAATATGTATGTACAGTGATATCAGAGTCCAAAATCACAGTAAATATGTAAAACAACATTGCAGGACAGTCTTAAATAAATATAGAAAACATCTAAGCTATACTTCACTATATTCCAAACTGAATCTAAGAGAAATTACTGTACCCTAGTTAACTTACCGCAAGGCAGGTACAGATGTGGTGAGTGGATGTTGTCTGGTCAAAGACAAACACAAAATGCACTATCTCTCTCTCATTCAGAGAGTTCTTAAATTAAATATCAAATATTACTACTGGAATACTTGCAGCATGGCATCACTTATTGCCACCTGATTTCAGTTCCCAGGCTCAAAAAAAAAAAAAACAAAGCTAGAAACTGCTAGCATTTAGTATTTCCCTCTGAAAATACATAGCTTTCAGATGTTTGCAACTGCCGGAAGACATAAAACAATAAAACACTTACAAAACAATGCAGAAGGCTCCCTAGTTTTAGATATCCTGTCTCCTTGCTGCATTGAAACCATTTTTTTTATTACGTGGTTATAAAACAATTTAATTTTAACTATTTTCCTGACGTTTTGCAAGCTAACCTTTTATGTTCCAGTTCCCACTGTTAAAACATATACATTTACACAGGTGCAATAGTTTATATACATTTCTGTTCTTTCCCAGTAGGGTACACTGTGGACACATCCTTAAGCTCAGTACTTTTCACACACACTTCTGTACCAGCAGCTTGTAACACAAGCAATTGCATCCTGCTGATATTCACAAATGACATATAACTATTTACACAATTCCAGATTGCTGTGCATTATCTGAATTTGGTCTGTCAGTATCTCCTTCTGTCACATTTCTATATAAATCATATTACTATTCGCAAATGACATATAATTATTTACAAAATTCCGGATAGCTGGGCTGGCACTATTTCATTTTGTTACATAGGATATTACTCGTGTCCTTTTCAAGAAGGTCCATGATAACTCCTTGGCCTACCTCATAGATGAGAAGAATCAGGATGGGTCTATAACTCCATGCATCAGGTGAGAAGGGTGCATGTTGCTGTACACCCTTCTTTGGGAACAATGGCTATATATAAGCTTTGCTGACATACAGATCCAAATGTGTCTGGACAGTCAGGTTTTAAGTCATGCTATAGGCAACCTGTGATGTTGTCAGGGTGTGTGTTATTAGCCTTAGAGAGCACAGAGATGTTCTCCCCTGCTGAAAATAAAAAATGAATAATGTCTGCATGCATATTTTGGCTGATGGCCAGTGTCGACAGGGTGGTGACATGTGAAAACGGTCAACTATCAGATTGCCTTTATCCTCTGGGTGGGTATGTCTGCTGACATCCACACACAGATCTGTGCTTAGTTGTGTATTTCACTTAACATTTCATATGTATTGGAATGAAAGATTTGTGACAAGACCTCCATACAGCCTTGGCCATTCATCACATTCTACACATTGTTGCTATGCACATACTCATACAACTGTACCAATGTCACATACTTACATCACTTGCACAATATGTGCCTATATGTGTTTCACTGGCAAGCTGTATTTGAGTGGCCTGATGTCATATCATGACACATTAGAGATCAGTTCTTTGTGGCTCATACAGAACATTTCCTGACAGAAATGCTAATAACCATGCAATGGTGCTGCTGATTGCCCAGTAATCCTTGGGTATATCAACACAACTGCACATACAATGAATTCCACAAAGTTGCAACTGCATCAAAACATGTGATACATTGGTTGTGTATATCACAGCATAAAAAACACATGCATGAGACAAGACCTATGTGACCATGTATTCAATATGAATTGATATTGTCAGTCACAGAACATATAATGATAGTAAGTAGACACATGCACACCTATGCCATACTGCAAGTGTCACTGTGATGGCAGAATGTCAACCGTGTAGAAGGTTGATCTCCTCCACTACAAAAACACATATCCTAATACGACAGCAATATATATAACAGTGTATCAGTTCAGTTCAGTTCCTTTGTACCCATAGGTAAATTTAGTTTACAGTCACAGAGTTAGTGTTGGTCACAAAACATACATTTAAACATAGAACATACATTCATTTAATAAAAACATTAAAAAACAATTTAAAAACAACACTTTTAAAGACAATGAGTTTACATCCTATATTGCACATCTCCACATCCTATATTGCTCACCTTTCTAATTTAAAGTGCTGTCTTTATACATTTCTGTTTTGCATTTCAAAACAGATATTTTCAATCAGGCAAAAGATGTGATTCAAACTTGCTAAAACAGACTATTTTTTAAATTGGTTCATCGGTTCATAGTTTGGTACTAGGCTATCAGCCCTAGGGCCTGTACAAGCCTAGCCATAAAAATTCCCTGGCTATTTCTTCCCACACTATTTACTTCCCTGGACCCCTGTCTAGCAGGGTGACTGACGTGATCCCTGGGGTGAATATCCTTTTACCCATCCAATCGTCAAGGTTCCTTTTGAAGAGGGCCAAAGAGGCGCTCTGCTTGACATGTATGGGCAGTCTATTCCAGAGTTTGGGGAGTCTCTGGCTCAGAAACCTATCCCTCCAGCATGTTTTGTTTATTGTGATGACAAGGTTTAGATCCCTGGAGCATGTGGCTCTGAGGGATTGGGATTTCTTTAAGTGTAGCATGTCCAACAGCTCTGGGTTTGACATGGCCTTGTATGTTAAGCAGAGATCACCTCTGAGTAGACGATATGCGACAAAGTATAGCTGGAGTTTTTTAAGGAGGTCAGCATAGGGCATCTGCTTTAGGCCTGTGATTCTTTTAGTGAGGTATTTGTGCGGCCTTTCCAGTTATTGCAGATGTATTGAGAGGTGCATACCAAATGGGGCATTGTATTTTATAATGGGTCTAATGAGGGATGAGTACAGTGGGACAATGGCCTCCTTTTTGCTGGATTAAAAGCCCTTAGTGATGAATGTGCCACATAGAAGGATTTTCTAACTGTTGTGGCGATGTGGTTATCGAAGGTGAGACCACTGTCCACCTGTGTCCCTAAGTCTTTTATCGCACTTTCAGTGTTTAGTGTAGTGCCACCTGTGTGGTAATTCACGGATACATGTTTTTTCCCAAAGGGGATAACTATACATTTCTTGGCATTGAGCTTGAGCCCATGGCTCTGGTACCAAGCATCTGTTTCTGTAAGGCCTTTTTGTAGATTATCCACATCATTTGGGGATTCAATAATGGCTCCCAGTTTGCAGTCATCTGCGAACTTTTTTAGCCAGAGTCCCTTAGTGTTGGCCTGTACTTTAGAGAAGTAGATGCCAAACAAGAGCGGTCCCAGGACTGAACCCTGAGGTACTCCACTTGTCACTTGTCTGGAGCTGGATTTGGAGTTGGCTACTTTTACAGTGTGGGTTCTGTCAGTACGCCAGTTGGCAACCCATTGGGTGATGTAGGGATTAATTCCCAGCTTAGTAAGTTTATCTATGATTCCAGAGTGGGAGATGGTGTCAAAGGCCTTGGCGAGGTCTAGATATGCTGTGTGGACCACCTTACCCTTGTCCGTGGCTCTGGAGACTGATTTGAATAAGTCAATCAGGTTCAGGAGACAAGATTGGCCCTTCACAAACCCAAACTGGGTGGGGTCCAGTGTTTGAAGGTTGCCAATGTCTTTGTTTATAAGTTCCATGATAATACTCTCCATGGCCTTGCAAATAAGGCTCATCAGACTGATGGCACGGTAGTTTCAGGGATCCAAGGTGGATCCCCCCTTGTGAAGTGGGATAACTGTAGTTCTGCGCCACTAAGTGGGCATGAAACCTGAGGTGAGGCTATGATTAAACATGACACTTAGGTGAGGTGCCAGTTCATATTGTAGTTCATGTAGTACACAGTCCGGGATGTCATCTGGTCCCATGGAAGCTGTATTCTTAGCTTTGGGGAGTGCGTTTTTTTACTTGTGTGGCCGGTATTACTGGAATTTGGCATTCTTCCAGTATTGAGATGGGCCATTTAGGGGGTGAGAGGGGGGTGAAGTTGGTACTGGATCGATCTGCCAGGATACTGGCAATATCCTTGGGATCAGTATATTTAATGCCATTCTGTTTTAGCTCAGAGCAGATCTGAGCATTGCCATTTAGATTCTTGACATAGTTATAGAATGCCTTGTGGTTGTCTTTGGAATCTTTGGCAATTTTATTTTCATAACTAGCTTTGGAGGATTTTATGAGGGATCTCAGTTTCTTACTGATGCTGGTAAGGGAGTTTTTTGCATCCTGGGATTTTCCTCTTTTCTGCAACAGTTTCTTCCTTTTGTTGTAAAGTTTGTTTATGGCATGTAAATGAAATATGTAAATGAACACATTTGTTATTGATTTGAGCAATAGCTACTGGAATAAAACTGTTCTTATACCATTTTGTTTTACACATTGGAAACAAACACCTTTTCTAGATGAAAGAAGTTGGAATTTATCCTATAATGGATATAAGACATCCTTCAAAATTGAACCGATTGAACCGATTATTTGGTCTAAAATATAGAGACGTAAGGTTCAATCAATGTTCTACAATCAACTTACTAGACCATTTCACAATCTGATTCAATTAATTCTTATTTTTCATAGACAAATATCCATACCATACTACCAAAGAAAATGATAGAACTGATTCTATGAAAAATAAGATCATCTTTTTATCTATGTGTAATTGGGACAATTTTCAGAAACAAAACAATCTTTAATGTCCTTTTCTACACACAGCTTCTCAATTTTCCTCAAACTTCATCTTTGAATCTATAATTGTCCCAAGATATTTATAAGATTGTACTCATTCAACCAACTGACCCTTTATAACTGTTACGTCATGCATTTGTGTGTGTTTTCTAAAATCAATTTTCATATCTTTAGTTTTAGATACATTTAACTGAACTTGACAAGACTATTTTAATTATCTTTAAACTAATTACAACAGCATCATCTGCATATTTTAAAATGGTCCTATTTTCATGCAAACTCCTACATATATTTGCATAAAGACTAAAAAAAAAAAACAAAAGTACACATCCTCGTGGAGCTACAGTTGAAAAATACACTTGATCAGACAAAGTTTGATTTACTTTAACTCTTTGCTTCTGTTAATGAAATAAAATCAAGGCCATAAGATTCTTACTCCAATCAGACTGTTTTTGCAGTCTGCCAATCAAAACATGTGGTTGAATCGTATTAAAGGCAGAAGAGAAATCAACCAACAAGAGTCTGACGTGATCCATTATTTTCCAGATGTTTAACCTGTAGCTCTAACATCAGTTGCAATGAGAACTTTTGAAAGGTTGCTAAAGTTAAAAATTTGAAAGAAAACAGAGTATTTGCTCGAGCCTATGCAATTTGCCTATAGGCCACGTAGAGGTTGCAATAATTACCTTGCTTAACTTACTTGTTAAACATTGTTTTTTGCAGGGAAGACTTTTTGGACATTTTAATTTCAGGCTCGGAACTGCCACAGCATCTTTCCACACCTTAGGTACATGCTGTGTCTTTAATGATCTATTAAAGATATGAAATGCAGAACTTAATTCTCTTAAACAAGTTTTAAGTACATGACTACAAAGATTATCAGGTCTACCTCTTTTCCTTAACTTTATTGAAAGAAATCCCTTTTCTACCTCTTTTTGATCTATACTAGAAAATTGATTATCTATAATTTGCTGCTTCAAACCATGTATGTTACTACTATAATCAAAAAATATCAAAATGATTGAAAAAATAATTAAGGGCATTGGCAAAATCAAACTTTGCATCACCACCATCTAAGATGATCTGGTCACTATTATTTAACTTCTGAATACCTGCTATAGTTTTCATACTAGACCATACAGATCCAAGATTATTTGCAGCTCTCTTTCCCTCTAACTCAGTTTTATGCTTTTGTTTTGCTCTTAAAACTTCTATTTTAAACTCTTTAGTGGCTGTATGCAATCACACATATTTTCCATCCTTAAAAGCCTTTTTTCTTTTTCTTTATGCTAGACTTAACAGATTTGTCTACCCATGTCTTATTGTTCGGGTAAACTTTAACTTGCTTACATGGTACAATCATATCCCTGCAAAAAACAATATAGGAACATAATCACATCAATAAAAATGTCCAAATCATCACCACAAGATCGTTTAAACATGTCTCAGTCAGTACAGTCATAACCTTCCTGTAGACACCATACTGACTCTTCATTCCAAGTCTTTATATCTTTCTTCTGTATCTTCTCCCTTTTCAAAACCATTTTATACATTGTTAGTAATTGCACATAGTTATGATCTGCCAATCCCAAATGAGGTAATGAGAATGCTTTATATGCACATTTTATTGACCCATAGCAAAGATCTAGAGTCTTATCTCACCTAATTGGACAAGAAATAGATTGATAAAAATATGAAGTCACACCCCTGTGTCAAACAGTGCCTCAAAAGTGATAGGTGTATGTACAGACACACAAGTCATCTGCTGTTCGATTTGAACCCTATCTGTAAAGTATTTTGCAAACACACTAGATAATATTACTGCCACAGCACAGGTATGTCTTGAATATTGTCAGAGTGCATGTTTTACAGGATGACATCATCATTTTATACTACAATGAGATACTGGAGTAGGGTTTGACATAGCTGCAGACTCACATATCGCTTTAAAATTGTCACCATAGTTATTGCTGCCTGCAGTGAGAATAGAACTCCTACCTAAGTTTTTTTCAAAGCACATTACTTAATGCAAGTGTCACAGCATACCTCTAGCTTTTAGAGTGTCGGACAACACTTTATAAGTGATGATGTCAGAGGATGGTAATACCAGTGTCCCACATGAAAATGTAAAATGGTCTCTTGAATGCCAAGCAACTGAGCAAACACTGTGATATGCATGTGATATGAAGGAGGGGTACACTGAGTGAGTGTGATTATTTGACTATTGCCTCACTATATCACAATATTCTCTTTATTTTCTTTATTTCTCTTTTGACATATGAAGTGATGCTATGTTCCAGAACATCCTAGTAGGTTCAGTTGGCATAAGAGATTATGTTGTGTTCCAGAACATTCTAGTCATTTCAGCGAAGTCACTACATTTGCTTACAAAATATGTCCTGCATGTGTGCTGGAGTATTCCAGTAAAGTACTAAAACTTGTAAAATTATTTGAATATTCCAGTGTAGCATTTGAAAATTGCAAAATTATTGTACTTGGCAGGATTTTCTGTTCCTTCTGGGGTGGGTGGCCAACACCACAGAATATTCTAGCAAGATACAGCCTACACTTTAACTTAAACTTTAATAGTTTGAAAACCACCTTTCTGATCAAGTCCCATGCAGTTGGGGAAGAAAGAGCTTAACTTGTGGAACATTGTTTAATGTGTGGTTTTCAAATTATTAAAGTGGTGTACTTCTACATCGTTGCCTGTCTGTTCCATTTGCTGGTTTGGTTCTTCAGTTTGTTGTTGTTGCATATTATATATGGCACTGTGTAGAGTACTGTAAGGCAAGTAAAAGGTATTTGCCCTTTTCCCTACTGTAGTCCGATCCTTGAGTTTGTATATAGAGTTAGGGGGGGGTGTTGGTGGCACAGACTCCCACATTGGGGGTGTGGCAGGTGTAGCCTCCCACCTTGTTTCATTTATATTTTATTTTACCAAAAACTTCAAAAAAAATATATTTCAAACAATAGACATGCATAGTTACAACACCATGACTAACTCTCTCCAGAAGACAATATGTACTCAAACTAAGTGGGGGACTATGCCCCCACACCCCCCAATGTAGGGGGGCTGTGCCTCCCACTGTATATACTAACTCCATGATCACACTACAGTGGGGAAAAGGGCATATACCTTTTATTTGCGTTACAGTACTCTACACAGTGCCATATATACCTACTGCAGTTCAGTGAAATGAGTTTTCAGTAATTTGAGTTTTCAGCGAAGTGGTCAGGGTGAAATGAAATTCAGTGAAATGAGATTCAACAAAACAAAGTAGACCCATATATATATATATATATATATATATATATATATATATATATATATATATATATATATATATATATATATATATATATATATATATATATAGGTACACACACACACACACACACACACACACACACACACACACACACATGACAGACTGAAGGGTTAACAAGGTATATGTGTGACATCACAAAGGTCCTGGTTTATACATTCATATGTGTATGGGTATCAATGAGGTCTGAAGGCCATCCAAGGCCATATAGGACAATTATAATTACAGAAACATATTAGTCAGTATACCCTCTGTCACACATAGCTTCATAGGTTCATAGGTAGGTACTAGGCTATTGGCCCAAGGGCCTAAGTAAGCCTAGTCAACAGGGTTCCCTAGCTTGAGCCACTCAAGTAAGTTAATTTCCTGTGCCCCTGTTGAGCAGAGCCACAGAAGTGATCCCCGGGGTGTATTTCCAATTTCCCATCCACTCATCAAAATGTTTCTTGAAGAGTGCTAATGAGGAACTTTGCTTGACATGGATGGGTAGCTTGTTCCAGAGTATAAGAAGTCTCTGGGTTAGGAATCTATCCCTCCAACATGTTCTGTTTATTATGGTGACAAAGTTTAGGTCCTGGATGAGAACCCAAGGTGTTCCGCATATAAGGATTTCCTGACTACTGTGGCGATGTGATTATCAAAGGAGAGACTACTGTCCACCTGGATCCCAAGGCCTCTTATCACACATTCGGTGTTAAGTAGGCTGCCGTTTATGTGGTAGTTCATGGGTACAGAGTTTTTACCAAAGGGGATGACAATGCACATTTTAGCATTGAGCTTGAGGCCATGCTTCTGACACCAGGCATCTGTCTCAGTGAGGCCCTTCTGTAATATGTCCACATCATTTGGGGACTCGACTATGGCTCCTAGTTTGCAGTCATCTACGAACTTCATTAGCCAGTGGCCTTCTGTGTTAGCCTGTACTTCAGAGAAGTAGGTACAAAACAAGAGAGGTCCCAAGACTGAACCTTGTGGTACTCCAGTTGTCACTGGTTTGAAGTCAGATTTGGAGTCTGCAACTTTTACAGTGTGGGTTCTGTCAGTGACCCAGTTGGCAAACCCATCTTGTGGCATAGGGATTTATACCTAGTTTAGTGAGTTTAGCTATAGTTCCAGAATGGGGGATGGTTTTGAAAGCCTTGGTGAGGTAAAGCTAGGCTGTGTGAACCACCTTACCCTTGTCTATGGCTTTTGGGACTGCCTCAAAGAATTTGATCAGGTTCAGAATGCACAATCTGCCTTTCACAAACCTGAACTGGGTGGGGTCCAGAGTTTGGAGGTTACCAATGTCTTTGTTTATGAGTTCCATGATGATACGTTCCATGGCCTTGCAGACTAGGCTCACCAGGCTAATAGGGCAATAGTTCTCAGGATGAGTGGTGGCTCCCCCTTTATGGAGTGGGATAAATGTTACTGTGCACCTTTCAGTGGACACAAAGCCTGACGTGAAACTATGATTGAACATGGTACTTAGGTGGGGAGCCAGTTCGTTCTGAAGTTCATGTAAAACGCAGCCTGGGATGTTGTCTGATCCCATGGATGCTGTGTTTTTGGTTTTAGAGACTGCAGCTTTTACCTGCATAAATGTGATTACAGGGACTCTGCATTCTTCCTGTATAGATATGGGCCCTTTAGGGGGTGAGAGTGGTGTAAAGTTAGCACTGAACCTATCTGCCAGGATGTTGGCAATATCAGTTGGTTCTGTAATTTTTGTGCCATTGTGCTGTAACTCAGAGCAGATCTAGGTGTTGCCATTGAGATTCTTTGCATAGCTATAGAATGCTTTGTGGTTGCCCTTAGAATCAGTGGTGATTTTGTTTTCGTAGCTAGCTTTGGAGGATCTTATAAGGGATCTCAGCTTCTTACTGAAGCTGACCAGGGAGCTCCTCCACTCATGGGATTTTACTCTTTTTTGCAACAGTTTCTTCCTTCTGTTGTAGAGTTTGTTTATGGCAGGGACCACCAGATTGGCTTCCTTTTTTTGGAGGATAGCATCTTGGTATTGTTTGGGATAGCACGATCCATGCACTCATGTAAGTGCTTATAGAGTACATTTGTGTAAGATTTAGCAGTTGTAACTGTATTGTCCATCTGCATGGGTGCCATGAAGTTCGCCACTTCTACGAGGAGTTGACTTCAGGTGTGGAACACTGGTCACTCATGTTGGTAAGGACTCGGTCTAGGATATTGTTGCCCCTGGTGGGTGTGTGGATAAGTTGATCCAGGGCATTGAAATTTATGAATTCCAGAAAGCGTTGAGTGAAGGAGTTAGTACATGAGTAGTTTTCCCAGTTAATGGGGGGGGGTAGTTGAAATCACCCATTATTAGGGTGTTTGGTTGAACCCTAATATTTTCCAGTATATCAAGAATAGAGGAGTGGGAATCCTGGGGCATAGTGGGGGATCTGTAGCAAGCTACAATTTGGATTGCAGTTTTGCCCAGAGTTAGTTGCACTTGGAAAACCTCGGATGCATTATGCTGTGCAACTAGCCTGAAGGTGTGGATATCCTTAATGAATATGGACACACCATCACCTTTGGTGTTCTGGTCCAGGTTAGATGGCCGAAAAGTGTGGTATGAGTTATAGCCTGGTAATGCAGGGGTGCTCTCTAGAGCCTTGAACTAGGTCTCAGTCACTGCACAGATATCAATGTTCTCCATTTTAAGGAGTGCCTCGAGTTAGTGCATTTTGAGATTTAGACTTCTAGCATTGAGTAGCATTACCCTCCATTTTTGCTTGCCTGTTCCTGTTACGGTGGTGAATTTGTCATTTGAAACTTGCCTAAAAAGGCACTATAGGGGCGACAAGACCCTTAGCCAGTATCTGGAATCCCAGGGGCGACAGGTGCAGGCCATCTCTGGAAAAGCATCGTGGTCTGTCGACCATGTCGTCCCAGGCAGACAGATACTGGATCCACATAGAATGACACCAGAAGCTTAGCCAATTGTTGAAGTCAATCATTTTGTCCTTGTACTGTGGTATCATTCTGGGTGATGGCAGGATGCTACTCAGGGCTAGGGTCATACCTGTCTGGGTTACAAGATTGGATAGCTCTTACATGTCTCTTTTCATGTAGTCTAGGGAGGTACATCTCAGGTAATTCACACCAACATGGACCATGACAGAGTCATACCTGTACTTGTTGTGGAGTGACCTAAGTGTGTGGGTTATGTGGCGGATCCTGGCACCCGACAGGCAGCTGACAGTAACCTTCTCCTTGTTTAGCCTGATGAGTGGGACATCAATGTGCCTGATTATAGAGTCACCTAAGGCTAGTGTGTTGGGTACATTATTTTGCCTTATGGGCTGTGGTTTACTGGCATAATTCATATGAACTCCACTGCTATACATATTTATTGCTATTTATAATTACATTTGAAATGTATTTGTTTTTATTTTAAACTGAGTTGAAAAGCAATAATAAAACAGAGATGGTGCTAGATTAGAATCCAGATTTACCTGCATTGTAGCCCCTACACTTGCACCTACTGCCAAAGAAACAGTTAAGAAACATCTGTATATTTTCATATTCATTATTAAGTATGTCTGTTAACCGCAGCGCAAAGGCGCTTAGCATGTTTACTCAGTGGCAAACTATAGAGAATACAATGTATCTTTTTTGAAATTGTCTACTGTCTGCATCCTGTCTGGAGGTGTTCTAGACCTGAAGGTGTTGGGGAAGGTTGTTAACCGCCACTGAACACTGCTTAGCAGGTTTGCGTGATGTAAAGCAAAAGGTGCAACTATGTTTCCTTTTTGAAAATGAGAATGTCTGCATCCTATCAAAAGGTGTTCTGTCTCATTCATTTGTGGGCCATCTGTCCAGATTTACGTGAGGGTAGGTGATGTGCAAATGTGACAAGCAAAGCTTACCTTGTTTTAGCTTTGTGAGCAGTGTTTATTAGGCTTAATCCTCAAAAGACAAATGGAAGACCTGAACCATGATCTATAGATTGTATGTACTGTGTGGATCACTGTGCTTAGCAGATGTGCTACACACAGCTGATGCATAGGTGGAGTGCTTTAGTTTATGTATTGTTTATAATAGAAGAGCACTACATGATATTTATTGCATTTATCCATTATGCTAAGCTGCTCACCGTGCAAACAGTGGTATTAAAAAAATATAAAATAAACAACATTACAAAATAAATGTTTGTACACAGGAAAGCTTTTTATACAAGTCTGTATTTGAAGTCTGAAACCAATGAGCCGACAAAGCACAGTAAGGATGCCTTATCCTTCTTTGTCGCAGAAACAGCTCTGCAGCAGGAATTGTGCATATAAGCAAGTCCTGAATCATCCACAGTATTAACAAGACATATGGCACGTATACACTTCTGAGTTGTTTGTATATGTATTCATTTCAGATGTTATGCAATGAGTGATCCTGCAACAATTTATGACTATTGTTTGCAGTAATGCAGCTCTGTCTTATCTTTGTATGATGTTCATTCTTCTCTTATCTAGGCAGTAATCTGAGACATGCAGTCTGCAAGGCATTTTGTATAATTGTCCTTAAAATGTGTGAGAATATTAAATGCCAATAATATGCAATTTTCTACAAAGGCAGGGGAGTTTGGATATTACTGAACAGAAACTTACAAACATGTAATGCTTACTTATATTTAAAACCTTGATATAATCACTTCTACAGTTTGTAAGTGTAACCTGGCTGACACACATACTGCAGGTAAGGGAGTTTGAACTGCTGTTGTGTTTTCCTTCTCCATACCAGTAATCATTCACAATTGCAGTTTCCATCCATTTGCAACAAACACTGAGGGAGTGCCTGAACTATGTTTTAACCTGATACACAGAGAAAAGAGTTTGTGATTCAGCAAGTCTAATTAGTTCACACCTCATTTGCATCTTCACCAATGTCACAGGTCTGAATCTACACTGTAAAAAGGTAACCATGTAGACAGGGAATGTGAAGGTGAGAAGCCTTGTTTATGTGGCTAACACAGAAGAAGACTGCTATTAATTTGGATTTATGTGCACAGATGACTACTGATCTTGATAAGGTGGGATTGAAGTTTCCAATAATATACTGCATTTGCTCACATGTAACTAGGAAAAAAATATATGCATGCATTAAAAATGCAACTTTTATCTGTATGCACTTCTTAGAAGTTTACTGATGGCATAGTTTTTTGTCAGGGCATTTTGCTTTCTTGGATGCACAGCCTTATTAAGTTTCATCACAATTGTTAACGTTACAACTAATTCTTTTTACACTCTTCTATTGTTATGTAAATGTCATATATTGTCAATGACACAGGGGTGTAAGCCTTTTAGGATGGCCCACAGACACCTCTAGGGGAGTGTTAGACATATGTAGAGGTGACAGGCAATTGCATAAAAATGACTGCTCTGTTGTAAATGTGTACACATGTTTTTGGGACAATTTACTTGAAAGTACTTATAACAATTGACTGATATGTTATTTCTTGTTTTGCACAAAATGTCATTTGCCTGTTGTTTTGGGGATGGGGAGCCAAGTTCCATTTCTGTGTTGCCACAATCAAAATATGTTTTTACAGAGGTTTGCCTTGCTATTTTTAGTCTTTGTTTTGGCTCAAACCGTGGTTCATGTGTGACTGTGATATGTTACCACTACATAACCTTTTATATTTGAATAACTGACATTTTTTGTTTCTCCAGTGGGTAATCACCTCAAAAATTCCAGGTAGAATGCTAAGAATGACAGCCACTCTGTGGATGTGAAAGTAACCAAATGTTTTCTCCATTAAAACACAAACTTTATTCAAAAAGATCATAAAAGAAAAAAGTAAAACTGGGTGCTTTCATTCAATGCAAATGGGACTTCATCAGAGTTTGAAACAATGTGGCTCCAAGTTCCTTTTAAAAACTCTTTAAACAGTCAGATTTCATCTAATGGAAAATAACACCACCTATTGGATAAAGACCAAACAAGGAACTAATACATAGTAAAATGTAGAACCTTAAAGTCACAGTAATAAATCAACTGTAAAACAGACCTATCTAAAATAATTTTACCATCAAGGCAAATAAAAGTACCAATTTATAAAACAAACCTATTTGTTATCATTGATGTAGTTAATTTATTTACTGTTAGACAAAAAAAAACTTCTATCAATACTTCAAGAAAAACACCAGAACAAATCTCAAAAATTTTGATCAAGCATAAACAAACTGCTCCACCCTGGCCAAACCTCCACCCCCACCCCCTCAACTTGTGATCTTAAAACTCCAGAGAAAACTGCTAACATCATTAACAACTTTTTTACCAAAACCATCCAATCACTAGCTAGTCAACTACCCCCCACCAGCTCCTTTCAAAACTCCTCCACAACCACTACCACACTCCCTTTCACCTTCCAACCTGTATCTACATTGACCATCCGATCTCTAATTAACAAACTAAAGCCCACTACTCTGGCAGCTGATCTCCTCCCACCAGAATATTTACAAAAAGGGGCATATGCCATTGCATACCCTGTCTCGATCATAATAAACCGCCCCTTGACTGAAGCCACTATCCCCTCTCTCTGGAAGGTTTCCCATGTCATTCCCCTTCATAAAGGAAGAAATTCTTTAGATCTTTCAAACTTCTGACCAACAGCCATACTATCACCACTGGCCAAAATTATGGAAAAGTGCGTCCATAACCAATTAATGCACTATCTCACCCAAAATAAACTACTGGCCAACTCTCAGCATGGTTTTAGGCCACACCACAGCATCACATCAGCCCTCCTATCCTTCTCTATTAACACCAATTGAAACAATAACAGACTTACCTCAGCTCTCTTACTAGATCTCTCTAAGGCCTTTGATATGGTCAATCACCAACTGCTTCTCCGCACCCTGAAGGAACTGTCACTGAATAGTAGCTCCATTAAATGGTTCCAGTCTTACCTGCCTGATAGACAACAAGCAGTTTTATGGCAGAATACCCTATCCACACATCTACCCATTACTCTAGTAGTCCCCCAAGGCTCCATACTAGGACCACTACTCTTCTCAGTCTTTATCAATGACCTACCCACTATCACTCCCAAGGCCACCTGCATCCAATACGTGGACGACTCTACTTTAATATGTACCACCTCCTCCTCAACTGAGCTTATAACCCTAACCCAGAATACTTTCAATGATGTAGAAAAATGGTTTGCAAACCGTCAGCTTCTATTAAACCCCAACAAAATTAAACTGCTCATCTTTTCCCCCACCTGCAAATCCTCCGCACCATTCTTTACTATAAGTTCCAACAATGACACAATTATATCCCCAGATACTCACACAAAACTCCTTGGCATCACAGTCGATAACACCCTAAAATATGATATCCATGTCAATCAAGCCATCAAATCTGTCAACAAAATACTGAGCTCCCTATACAGGATCAAACCCTTCCTCACTCCTTTTGCAAGAATCACTATCGCTTGCTCCCACCTACTATCTACCTTCCTCTATGCCTCCCCCCTCTTCACTAACCTGAACCAAGCCACCCTTACCAAATGTGCTAGTTGTTAAAACCATATTGCTAGATTTGCTACCGGTGCTACCTCTAGGACCCACCATTGCATCAACCTAACTCAACTAGGATGGCTAGAGTGACCCAGTCTTCTCCGATACAACCAACTTATAATAACCCACAAAATGCTATATTAACCCGAAAGAACACCAGCAATAAATAAGATCATCAAATCATACAGCAACCTGAGGACACTATGCTCTGCTGACAAACTGCTGGTACAAACAACTAAGAGCATAAATGTAGCTGGGGTCTCACTATTCGCCAACTCAGTAAGCAAAACTTGGAATATGCTACCTGCCGAACTTACTCACCAATCCTCCTTAACCCAGTTCAAAACAAGCCTCAAACTATACTTCCAACAGCATTGGCAATGTCCCTGCTTAAACCCCAACTAATCACCACCTGCTGTTCCTGCAAACTCTCCCTAAGCATTTCAATCTTATACTCTAATAAGTGTATAAATTCTTGAAGGGACTTAGCCCATAACTCTGTGTATTATTGTCTGAAATTGAAGTCGCATGATTTTGATGTTATCTACTATGTTTTATCCATGTTTGTCACCCTACTGAAAACTGCACATTATACTTATCTGTAAATGTTTCTATTGTTCCTAATGTATTTATACTCTACTTTCTGGAACTTTTCTCCCCAGGCCTTCGCTGAAAATGGACATATATCCAGTTGGACTTTCCCGGTAAACAAATGTAAAATAAAATAAAATAATAAATAAATAAATAAATAAATAAATAAATAATCTCTCATTCTGAAGGACAGTGTTTGTTTATAGACTTTTTGATTCAGCAAAATAGTTTATCAAGCTATATGATTTCTGTTATAGAGACTTTGCTTGAAATTTTCCTTACTAACAGTTATTTAGATTTTGAAGGAGAGTATTTCAATCAAATGTCAGGTGTGGTGATGGGGGTGGCTTGTGCCCGCATTTATACAAATGGAATTCTGGTTAGAATGGGAAAAATGCTGTTTTTAATTCTGAGTTTCGTGGTGCAGCGGTAGCGTTGTTGCCTCACAGCAAGACGTTCTCCCGTTTGATTCGCGGCTGGAGTGTGGGGAGTGCCTTCTGTGTGGAGTCTGCATGTCCTCCCCATGGTTGTGTGGGTGTTCGAAAGACATGCATAAATGGGTGTGCCTTCGTTGAAGGTTGAACATCGAGCTGGCACCTCGGCGTTTGTGAAAATCTACTGCCAATCATTAGCGGACTGGAGTTCCGCTGTGGCGACCCCTAACCAGGAAACGCCGAAAGACAACAACAACATCCTTTGATACACACATACTTTAGATTCCTGGATAAATTTTAATTCTTTGGAAAGCCACTGTCAAAGAATTAAAATTATTTATTGAATATTCAGAGAAGACCACTATTTTTTTAAGGTTTACATTCCATTATGATTGTGACAACCCACCACTGGACCAGTAATCAAGGAGCATCAATCCTCACCACTGGCACCTGTGGGGGAATGCTCACTGGGAGGATAACAAATACACACACAGTATTTTCAGATGCAGCTCTCTGTATCAAGTGCAATTTCCCTTAAGAGTACACAGAGACCACAGTCAGTCTGGGGATAGTTTCTCTCTCTCTTCCTCCAGATCCCCAATAAGACTCCCCACTGGCTCAGCTACAGAGTTGAGATCTCAGCTGAGTGACCAAGTGAAGACCTCCAGCACTCTCCTTGTCCAACCAGTGCTTTTTGTCCCTTCCCAAGTAGCTGACACACACACACACGCACACACACACACACACACACACACACACACACACACACACACACACACACACACACACACACACACACCCTGGGAAAAGCTGGCACAGGTTTACTAGCTATTCCCCCTTTTGCCCAGACTATAAGGTAGTTACCACTGCCACCAGTCACTCCTTAGTAGCTACTTTATGGTCCTTAACAAAGGCTGACCAACCTTACTGTGTAATATTAATATTAATACAAATGGTAGTTTGACCAAGAGCAAGGCTATTAGGAGTGGCCCATACAGTGTCACCAACTAAATATGCAAGTACTCTCAAAACTTAAATATCTCTACACAGTTTGCCACAATGGAATGTTTAAATATGTTTAATAATAATAATAATAATAATAATAATAATAATAATAAAAAAAACAATACTAAATATTATTATATTCACAGTGACATCAGAGTTTAGAATCACAGGAAATATTTAAAACAACATTGCAGGACAGACTCAGACAAATAAAGAAAATACCTAAACTAAGCTTTGCTATATTCCTGACTGTATCTAAAAGAGTTTATTTATTATTTATGTTTATTTTATTTTATTTTATATTTGTTGGCCAGTCCGACTGGATATATGTCCATTTTCAGCGGAGGCCTGGGGAGAAAAGCTCCAGATAACACAGATAGAACATAACAGATATGAGTCAAAATATTTACAAAGCCCTTTAGTAGGTACTCACAATATACACAGTGTGTAATAGTGTACAAGTTATTATATCCTAATAACTTACTTAGAGCAAGGCAGATGTGGTGAATGGTTCTTCTTTTTGTTGTCATGCCCAAGACATAATGCAGAATGCTACGTCTCACTGAAAGACTTCTCAAAATAATATCTAAAATATTACTGGTGGGATAGCTTGCAGAATTACATCATTTATGGTCATCTGACTTCTAGTTCCCAGACAAAACCCCATTTCTGGCAACTGGCAGCATTTAGCATCTACCTGTAAAATATACACCCACAAGGGCTTTTGCTCAGATCTTTGGCAGATGCTAGATGTCATAAAATAGTTGCACTCCTCCACATTTCAAGACTAGCAATTAGTTCACCCCAAAGCCAATACAGAAAGCTTCCTAGTAGAGACTTTGTGCCTCTTGCTGCATTGAAACCTGAGAAATAGCCTCTTTATAGCCTAGCCTATAAAGTGATTTAATTTTATATATGTTTCTAAAGTTTGCTGGACTGAAGTTAACCCTCCAGTTTTCCTCTGTTAACATATAGTACATTTAAACAGTTATAATAGTGCCTATACACTTCTGTCCTCTTCCATTAGGGCACACTGTGAATACTTTTTAAGCACAAGACCTTTATTTTTATTTTACAAAATTCCAGCTAGCTATGCTGGTAGTACCTCACTTTGTCTCAATGATTATGATGAAATTAGTTATTTGGATGTGATTTTGGCAAAAGACAGAAGTTTTAATAGATTCACATCCAATATTTATAGAAAAAAGACTGTTTTGAACTCCTATTTACACTTTAACTGTTGCCATCCCTTCCATCAAAAGAAAGGATTTGTCAAAGGACAAATGGTATACTTGTCTAGGCTAATATGTGATGAGAATTTTAAGAGAGAGATTCAGCACTTATGGAATATGTTGAGAGACAGAGGCTATCCGGTCAATTTACTAACCACTGTAAAAGAAAAAGTGGTTAAGGGTAGGGCAACTAGGCTTGTCCTCTTATTGCATGACCCTGGTTTTGATTTTATAGTTGATAACATAGTTATTAAAAGTGGAGTTGTACAAAAAACTCGCAAGATGCTGCCATTTGTTATACCTTATAGCCGGGAAATAGAAAAATATGTATGTGCATTTAGTCAGCTTTGGACTGAAGTATTTCCAAGTGATATGGTGGATATAACTGGTGGACAACCTATGGTTGTTTACAACAAGGGCTCCAATATTAAAAATGTATTACAAAGAAGTTCTGATAAAGTGAATATTAACCAGGTCCATCATATGATTAAATGTGGAAGATATCATTCTTTTAGGTTTGTATATGAGGGCCCATATATGGTAGTAGAGCACTATCCTAGCACTTTATCTTGTCCAGGCAAATGCGATTGTAGTTCTACCTAGGCGGTTTATATGGCCACCTGTGATAATTGTTCAGCATTTTATGTAGGAAAGATGAATCGCAAATTAAAGAATCATATGAGGGAATACCGCTACAATGTTAAAAATAAATAATCCTACAAATGCCTTGTATAAACATTCTACTGAGTTTTTGAATTTCAAAAAATTTAGATTTTTTTTTTATAGATCATGTTTTCAGATCTGTAATAGAGGGTGATGATGACAATAAGTTAGAAATGAAGGAAGTTGGCAACTGCGATTAAATGCATGTCAGCCCCTGGGCTTAATGATTCAATATCTATTGTTATCATTTTAAAGGACAGAGCGAATGTATTAAGCTGATTCATACTAAATAGTGCCCAGTTTTATTAGCATAGATTCTTCACAAACCTCTGTTATATACCTTTTTATGATGGCAAAAGGTTGTATTTATTTGTTTTGTTTTAACGAAGAACTAAGTTTTTATTAATGTATTTATTATGGTTTATTTTATAAATTGTTACTTTTATTTGCCTTGATGGTAAAATGATTTTAAACAGTTCTGGACTGTTTTACAGTTGATTTTATTACTGTGACTTTATGGGTCTACATTTAGCTATGCATTACTTCCTTGTTTGGTCTTTATCCAATAGGCAGTGTTATTTTCCAATAAATAAAATCTGATTTTATAATGAATTTTTCAAACTCTGATGAAGTCCCATTTGTAATGGACAAAAGCGTTCAGTTTTACTGTTTTATTTTGTGGTCTTTTTGAATAAAGTTCACATTTTAATAGAGGAACCGTTTGGTTAATTTCAAATCCACATAGTGGTTGTCATTCTTAGCATCCTAGCTGGAGTTTTTGAGTTTGTTCTCCAGAGGGTAATATTGAAAAACTAATAATATGTGTTATAACTAAGCAGGACTTTTATTTATATGATATTTATTTGTAGGATTCTTCTTTTGTGTTTTATGTCACCTAGAACTATGTCACCCAATCATCCCAATCCTCACAAAACCCCCATCAGTGGCTCAGAGAAAGATGTCATTGTACAAGCCTTTTGTCAAAATGGTGCCTTTCTGCTTGAGAGAGGACGTGGGATATGTCTGGAAGAATGCAAATCTGGATCGAGATATTGAACAACATCAATGCTGTTGGCGGGCACAGCAGGACATATGATCAGCTGTGTCACAGGGCCACTGAGATGATTTCACTGGCTTATAGGAGATCAGCTGCAGTGTGTTGTGGACAGCTGGCTACCAGAGTGGAACCTGCTACAGACTTACCACCGACACCAAATGAAGAGTTCTTGTCCACTGTCAGGGATCTAGAGAGCTCAGTGGAACATGCACAACAGTATGTGATTGATGTTGGTGCTGCTGTTTCAGTAAAGACAAGTATGTCCCAGGAGGAACTTCTAGGTAGGCCTATATATATCAATTTTTAAAGATTTCTTGTATAGTAATATATTGAAAGCAATAGTTAAGCTGGTTTAATATTTTTTTTTGGGGGGACGCATGTTTATAGACTGATACAATTAACAACACATTCTGGTTCATTACACATGGGTTTGGGGTAGATGTGTCATCCAGCTTTCAATTAAATGTATTGGTAATGGACATATAAAGGTTAACATTTTTTTCTCCCTGTATTATTGTTTTTGCTTAACTTCCTCTAGGACCAGCCTCTCTAGCAAGTGTGGAGGAACATGGTAAGCAAAACCTTTTTTTATTTCAGTACTGATAGGCATTTGACAGAAATATGCATTTATCTGTATATATGAGGTGGGTGTCAAGACTGTGTGTGTGTGTTGCTGTATTGTCTATGATAGTGGCACCAATGTTAGTTTGTTAGCATATATTAAACTGTAGTAGTTTAGCTATTGATTTCTTTACTGTGTTTGTTGCTTATTATCACAGGTGATCCTGACAGTGGAAGTGTTGGACTCTTACCACCTGATGTCAGAGTACTGGCAGACTCTGATGATGATGGTGCCAAACACAGGTACAGTCAGTGGGTATAGAGGTTGAATCTGATTCCAAAGACATGCATCTGGAGCATTTCTCCCCAGGCCTCCACTGAAAATGGGCTCTGTACCAGTTGGACTTTTCCAGTAAACAAATGTTAACTAACTAACTAACTAACTAACTAACTAAGTAACTAACTAACTAACTAAACAACAAAAGGCTGACATTCAGCCATCCCCTGTAATTCCATCAGACATAGCCAATAGGCCTATGCAAATCCATTCCAGTGAGCTCTCAGACATTGGACAGGTGGAGGTGAGACACTTGATCAGGGTACTGAGGTTACTGCAGCTTCAGTGCCTGTTGACTCCAGCCATAGCCAAAGTGTGGGTGAGGTGCCACCCAGGAGGGTTGTTAGGGGTGCTTGGAGGAGGCATGCTGTCCAATCTCCACCTGATCTTGGTGTGTCTTTCTGTGCCACTTGACATATGTTTAGGGCCATCGTGGAGGAGCAGGTACATTTCAATAGGCCTCTGAGGAAATGCTTATGGTTATAGATGCAGCACAGGTTGACATGTGTGACTACCACAACCACCATGTTGCCAATTCAATAGATCTGATGAATGACACATTGTAATGGGCAATGTCTGTGTGGATGTACATCAGCCACATCATTTGATATTAGTCGATGTGCTCATGCTTGATCACACTCCCATAGTGGCACTATTTCCACTGCTCTGTAAATGGTCGAGTGTCTGCACCCAGATGTGGCAGGCCATGGGGTCATGGTCCTGGACATCCTTGTGAGGAGAGCTCATCCAACAGGCATCAGTAATGTTCAGGTAGCAGCAGCACATCTGACCATGGCCATAGACATGCTAGTGCAACTCCTGGAAGATCCAGTTCTTGGGGGTGAGGATGAAGACACTGAACTGTCACTTCTACCATGCATGGCTCATAAATGTATGACATACCACGGTGTAGAGGTAGCACACAGCTTAGGTGTGTTCTTTTAGACACTCACACACCAATTTCTCTTGGAGTGCCCATACAGGCACACAAAAAAGCAGTTGCATGGGTCAGTTGTGAGGCTTACAGCTCATTCTGTTTTAGGGGCCATTTGTTACTTTATCCAAATGTCTGCCAGTTTCTCTTTCTTACTCACATGCACTCACTACCTTTTATCTCAGCCTAGGCCTCCTGACCCCCCCCCCCCCCACACACACACACACACACACATACATATACAGCAACCTGTGCAAATGATGATAACTGTGCTATAGCCTTGGTTTCTATATTTTGGATTCAGGGATACATAAGTCTTTTGTTTGATGCCCAGGGTGCATAGCTGACTTAGTGCTTAGGATATCTGTTTTTGTGAAGTTGTTTTGCAAATTGTAATGATTTTTTACAGGTTTTTGTAATGTGTACATCCCTCCCAACCTCTTAGTCCAACAAAGCTAGACCAAGTCATAAATTAAAGTGTGACAAAGGCCCCATAGTGTGGTGGGTTTTAAAAATACTATTTTTATGTTTTTTTCTGAGGGATATGAAGTCTGAAACTGAAATGTGTGCCATTATTTTCCAACTTCACTCTTTAATGTTTTGCCAGTACAAAAGTATGAGGCCAAACTGTGTACATCCAGTGAAAATATGTACATTGTAGATGTATAAATATGTGAATCTTTGATACATGAGGCCTATTAGTTGATAGAGGCACATGTATTCACATACGTCCCTGCTGTCATATCTTGATGTAATTGCTGTAAAAATCACTCACCTTATACTTACTTACATTACCAGGTAACAGTATGCAAGGGAATGCCATTCCTTTGTAGTCTCAGACATTTATTTTTCTATCCCAGGTTCAGCACTTACCTTGGAAATCTGGCAGTTGCAAGAGTTTTAGTTTGGGGCTGAATCTCTCTGATGCTAGCAGGACACAGCCATTACGTGGGTAAATAAAGGTTGTGAGCATTACCTGACATCAATGTTACTGTATGTATGTGCATAGGATGGAGGTTTTAGCTCCTTAGGTGGTGAGCGTGTGTGCTATCCATTGCCTCTTGGCCAGTATGAGGGCATATTTTGCGCACCTGCATATGCTACACCCACAGCAGCTGGTGGTTGCCCCTCTCACTCCTCACCTGCGTGGGGCTTTGGTGTCCTTGCCAGTGGTGTTGGGATGTGTGGTCCTTCCCCTTGCTGTTCCTGCTGAATCTGTTTTCTCAAGATAATGTTGTGAAGCCTGGCACAGATGGTGAATATTTCAGCACCTGTAATGGGATTGTACTGCATCACTCACACAGATGTATCTAGGCACCAGAACCACAACTTCAGTAGCTCAAACACAAGCTCTATGATATTTCTTGTTTGAGCTTGTGCCTCATTATCGTGTTCTTAATTTTGTGTGTGCATTTCTGATAGGTGTCATCAGCCACGTTTCCCGTGTATAACCTGCATCCCCCAGTAAATGATCCTGTGGGATATTGCCCCAGTAAACTTCTCATACAATTGATAGTTGTGCCAGATCTGTGAGTTGTGGTAACTGACTGGGTTGCCAGCACACACATTCAGGATGATTCCCTTAGACATTATACATGACTTGGCAATTAATGGAGTGGTAGCCCTTTCTATTTATGTACATCCTTTCATGGTCCCCAGGTGATGCTTTGACTTCTACATGTGTACAGTCCATAGCACCCAGGACTTCAGGCTAGTATGCTATATGGTAGAACACCTGCATAGTTCTGGATATGTCCACATGTTTACCAGGCAAATATAAGTGCTCACTGGCGTATTGTAGCATAGCATTCAGGAATTGATGGAGGTTCCTGAATGTAGATACATGTGACATCCCCAGCATGTCCTGTGTTGGTCTCTGGAAGGTTCCTGTAACTAAAATTCTAAGTGCTGCACATACCCTAGTCTCCACTGGGAATGGTTCCACTCGGTTTGCCCTTCCTGCCAGTTGAGGACAATAGAGGTTGCAGAGTTCCTGTAGTTTGTCTCTATCTACCCAGTAGCTCTCTACAATTTTCATCTCATGCAGATTGTGAAAAGTTAAATGGAGTCTAAACACCCATCTCCTTCTTGGATGCGGTCTATTAGCAGCAGCAGCATAGACATGGGCCTGTTGCACATTCGCATGAATAAGAGCAACAGCAGTCCCTAACATTCTACTCATGTAGCATAGCTTCCATGGCTGTATTGCAATAGGTTTTGGAATTTGCAGGGAAAGCCAGTACTTAGTTTACACAGTTGCTTTATAGCATGTTGAATATCTCCTCCATCTTGGATTGGTTGATTAGCATACAATTCAGCTGCCTATGCTGCAATTAGCATGCCATGATGTTTGTTGTGTTTGCGCAGCTCTACATGGTATGTAGAGCCACTTACTGAATACAAAATGGTGCACTATCGACATTTCAAAGGACCGTATAGGCTTTATTGTATCTGCACCTGTGTCTAAACTGGAGCAGCTCTGATGCAACTTGATTCCATGGCTGATCAGGAATTTCATGAAAAATCATGAAATCTTTTCAACTGCTGTTCTTTTACAAGTTACAAATCTTGACAGTTCTTTATCATCAGTTCAATGTCATGACACGTTACTAGCCAAATAGAATATCACATGCTCTTTCTTTACACTTGACTGTTCTAAAATGTGCTTTATGCATTTTCTCTATCATGAACTTTGAGTTATGTAGGAACCATGACTCTGTTAATACTTGAATATCATACCTTGTGACTCATGCATTTCAGAATAAGTGTAATAGGTCTGGGTTGGAAATGAAGTTTTTGCTTGCCATCTGATCATCTAGATATGATCATATTTTTCCGCAACTCCAGCTCTATAACATCTTCATTTAACTGATGAAACTCTACTAGAATTTTCACTATAAGTCTCATAATGCAATGACTTTTGATAAACTCACCTGAAGAAGTCCTGATTGTGGTTTGTGATACTACATAGCTTCACACTGCTATCTGTTGGTGTGACTTACTTGTGCCCACTGTAAATCACTAACCCTGTGAACATGTGAGTCTTTTGACTTTACAACTGTGTGAATCACTGCCTTCACAAATGACAGAATCAAAGTATCTGAATGGACCCCACAGTCTAATATACTGTTCAACCACCTCCACATTCTGAATTCTGAATCATTCCATCAATATGTTAGGTTGCTGAACTAGCACAACACTGAGCATTAGTCACAGATTCTGAAATAACACAACATTGTCTGAACCATTGCCATGGGTTTGTGCAGTGAATAAGTAAAAAAATGAGTGCTTAAATGCAGACAGTGAATTTTTGGACTCAAATGGTGAAGAAATATAGGCAGTGAATCTTTTGGACCCAGACAATTAAAGGAACTCTTTGTGATAATGTTGCACACTTATCTGGCATCAAGCTTTAAATGTGACCATTTGTAATTTATGCAAAGGTTTTATTTTAGTATTTTTTTGGACTTGCACATTTTCTTCATTTCTGAAATTTAATATAGAAATTTCACACATCGTCTCAATATCTAAATTAACTTCAATCATAGAGTATTGCTTGCAGGGTCTATATTAGATGAATGAACAATCAAAATGTCGAGTACAATGTACTTTGTTCATCCCACACCTTCCCTATGCTAACATACAACACACATATATACAACCAATGCATACAAACACCTGCATGCTCACATCATTCAAACACGTAAAAACCTACACAAACACATCTACTTTTAAAACAAAGTGGGGGGCTTTGCCTCCCACACCTCCCTAACTAAATATACCAACTCCAAAATTGCTGTACATTGGGGAAAGGGCAATTTCCCAGTAATCGCAAAGCGACATCTTACAGAACCGATTACTGGGAAATTGCCCTTTCCCCAATGTACAGCGATCCCGGAGTTGGTATATAAAAGCAAAGAAGCCTCTTACCTAGCCATTCCAGACAGTGTAGTGTGTTTACGTCACATGCTACACTCACTGGCAAGGCCGATTAAAACATTTCGGAACTCCACATTTCTACATTTAGAGTCTCCGATTTCATGAACGTTTGATCAAAGTGTGTCGATTTAGTTGTCCTCGACATTTTGATCGTTCGTTCATGTAATATAGACCCCTGCTTGCATTACATTAATCTTTTCCTGCACTGCTCATTTTATCACTTGAATCGTGATTACATTTAGTAGCTTCAGCTACTTGCAAAACAGATTTCTGACCTTTTCACTTAAACTTGCATACTTGCTAGATTGGAAAAAATATTGAATTGTCTACATTTGTGACATTTCTTACTAATAGCAGGACATAGCTTTCTGCCATGCTGATAAGTACACCTTGATCAGGATGGCTTCCATTGAAAAGAACACCATTTATAAATGTGCCATTTGACTCATATTTTTGAAGATTTTTTTTTGTTTGGCTAAAATACAGTTAGTCACATTTTGCAAAACATGTCTTGACTTTACATTAGTTTTTTTTGTCTGCTGTAATCATTTATTTCAAAACATGCCTTAACATTACAGTATTTTTTGTCTGTTGTAACAATATTTTTCAAAACATGCTTTGACCATACAGTAACTCTTTATTTATCATTATCAGTGATCATTTGATCAGTGTTCTACTCCAGTAAGCAAAATGGAAATAAAATAAACTGTAACCAGCCTATTGCAACCCAGTCTCAACTTCAGTTTAATTCTACACACATCCACATCTTCAGAAAGCTCTTTAACCTGAACACTCACTACAGGTGCAGCTGTACACACATTAAAAGCTTTATCCAATGGTAATTCTGATTTTCAAAGTTTACTTCTTAGTCTCCTTTGACACACATAGTTCTGTCTATCAACAACGAATTATGTAAACCACGGCATTCGCTCTCTTTAGTTATGTGCCTGTCTTAGATTCTTGTGGACCTTGATTTCTAGTGAAAAACAGATGTTGATATGTGGCAAATTTATTTTGGGGGCTCATGGTATTGCTGAAACTTTGGCTGAATAGCATATATGTCAGAGTGCTGTTCTCTGGTTAACTAAATTTATCTAATACCTTAATTGTATCATGCCCAGCCAAATGCAGGAATGTAGCAACTTAAACATCTTTATTCTTTTCAAAAAATCCAAAATGAGGCATAAAAGTTAAACTTCTGTACCCACAGCTTCAAATTGGTCAATAATGATCATTGGACTACCCCAGCAAAGAAAGAAAGAAAAAAAAATAATAAACTAGCAAATAAATCAATAAATAAATAAAAATCAGTGCCGCTGATGTGTAGTGGTGAGCCCATAGGTTCATAGGTTCATAGGTTCATACTAGGCTATCTGCCCTAGGGCATTTATAAGCCTAGCCAGAATGTGTTTGGCTTTCGCCACCCATTTTAAATTTATTTTGCTATGCCCTTTTTCGAGGTTAGTATACTGTGCCTCTGTCTAACAGTGACACAGAAGTGATACCCGGGGTAAACCTACGATCTCCCATCCACTCATCAAGATTCCTCTTGAAGAGAGTCAATGAGGGACTCTGCCTAACCTGGACTGGGATTTTATTCCAGAGTGAAGGGAGCCTCTGGGTTATGAATCTGTCCTTCCAGCATGTCCTATTTATTTCAGTGCTGAGGTTCAAGTCTCTCGAGCATGTAGCTCGATGGGATTTGGATTTTCTGAGGTGCAGCATGTCTATTAATTCCAGGTTGGACATGGCTTTATACGTCAGGCACAGATCGCCTCTGAACAGGCGGTATGCCACTGAGTAGAGCTGGAGTTTCTTTAACAGGGCAGCATATGGCATCTGTTTGAGCCCTTTGATCCTCTTGGTGAGGTACTTTTGGGGTCTTTCCAGTTGCTGCAGGTGTCTGGTAAGGTACATCCCAAAAGGGGCATTGTACTCAATTATGGGCCTGATGAGGGATGAGTAAAGAGGCACGATGACCTCCCCTGATCTAGATGTGAATCCCTTCATGATTAGGTGGGCTATATAAAATGTTTTTCTAACCACTTTGGCTACGTGGTTGTCAAATGAGAGATTGCTATCAACTTGGGTCCCCAGGTCCCTAATTACTTCTTCTGTACTTAATGGATTACCACCTATGTGGTAATTTGTGGGCACTTTGTTTTTGCCAAAGGGGATGACTATACACTTTTGGCATTTAGCTTGAGGCCATGGCTCTGGCACCAGTTGTCTGTTTCTATGAGGCCCTTTTGGAGGATGCTTGTGTCGGCTGGAGAGTCGATTATGGCGCCCAGTTTGCAGTCATCTGCGAACTTGGTCAGCCACAGTCCTTCCGTGTTGGCCTGTACCTCCGAGAAATATATACCGAACAAGAGAGGTCCCAGGACTGAGCCTTGTGGGACACCACTTGTAACTAGTTTGGAATCTGACATGGCTCCAGCAATTCTAACCATGTGGGTTCTGTCCTTGAGCCAGTTTGCAATCCATCTAGTGACATAGGGGTTTATATTTAAGCTGGTGAGCTTATCTATAATGCCCGAGTGGGGTATTGTATCGAAGGCTTTAGCGAGGTCCAGGTAGGCTGTGTGGACCACCTTCCCCTCGTCAATCGCCTTGGTGACTGTTTCAAAGAAATCAACCAGGTTTAAAAGGCAGGATCTGCCCTTAACAAAGCCGAACTGGGTAGGATCCAGTGTCTGTAGGTCCCCAATATCTTTATTTATGAGGTCCATGATGATCCTTTCCATAGCTTTGCAGACTAAGCTAGTCAGGCTTATGGGATGATAGTTTCCAGGATCCGTTGAGGCACCACCTTTATGGAGAGGGACCACTGTTGCTGTACGCCACTCTTTAGGCACATATCCTGTAGTAAGGCTGAGATTGAACAGTAGTTTTATGTTTGGGTTTAGCTCTTCTTGGAGTTCATGTAGGATGCAGCCCGGGACACCGTCTGGTCCCATTGATGCTGTGTTTTTTGCTTTGGAGAGGGCGGCTCTTACCTGAGCATCTGAGATGTCAGGGGGGGCAGCACTCTGCTGGGATAGATATTTGCCCTTTTGGTGGGGAGGGGGGGAAGAAGTTTGCGCTGAATCTGTCAGCTAGGATGTTGGCAATGTCTGTGGGTTCAGTGTATTTTTTGTCATTTTGGACTAATTCTGAGCATATCTGGAAATTACCACCCAGGTTCCTAACATAACTAAAGAAAGCCTTGTGATTATCCTTAGTGTCCTGTACAATTTTTCTCTCAAAGCTGGCCTTAGACAATTTTATGTGTGCCCGTAGTTTTTTGCTAATACTGATCAGTGATGCCTTCCCTTTTTGGGATTTTGCTCTATCATTTAGTAGCTTCCTCCTTCTATTGTATAGTTTGTTTATGGCTGGGGTCCACCAGACAGGACGTCTGCCTTTGGAGGATTGGGTCTTGGTTTTATTCGGGATTGCATGATCCATGCATTCCTGAAGGTGTTCATAAAATGCGTTTATAAAGGATTCTGCGGTCTGGGCTGTATTTTCCACAGGCCCGGGGGCTTTGAAGGATTCCACCTCAATTTTGAGGAGTGTGAAATTTGCTTTAGAGAAGTTTTTCACTGTGGTTTTCTGGGCAGGGGGTGGGGTTGGGATGTGAATATCCAGTGAGATTAGTTTATGGTCTGATCTTACCAGTGAGGGATACACTTCTGGTCTGGAGCATAGAGTCCCCATGTTGGTGATGATCAGGTCCAGTATGTTTTCCCCTCTTGTGGGAGTGGCAACAAGTTGTTCCATAGCATTTGAGTTTATAAATTCTAGGAACCTTTGGGCTAGGGTGTTGGAGCTAGAGTAATGCTCCCAGTCTATGTTTGGGTAGTTGAAGTCGCCTAATATAATAGTGTTTGGAGAGACCTTCATATTTTCCAGTGTTCTCAGGAAGGCCGAGTGGGGTTCCTGGGTTTGGGAGGGTGGTCTGTAGCAGGCTATAAACTGGAAGGCAGTTTTACCCACTGTTAGTTGCACATGGATAGTCTCTGATGCTTCGTGCTTTGCCACCAACCTGGAGGTGTGGGTATCTTTGATGAATATCGATACTTCCCCTCCTTTTGTGGTTCGGTCCAAGTTTTGGAGCCGAAAAGCATGGTATGAGGTATAACCTGGTAGTGCTGGGGTGCTCTCGGGAGCCCTGAACCAGGTTTCTGTTACTGCACAAATATCGATGTTCTCCATGCTAAGGAGAGTTTCGAGTGATCATTCAAATTAGACCTCAAAAGAAGTAAATGGAATTTTCAAAACATTCAAATGTACTTTTTCACTGAATATATTGGGATGGCTCTGGAAAGTCCATCCAAAACCTAACCTATGGAAGCTATGATGTAAACAATGGCATTACCACATTTTATTCAGTTCATATTTTTTGAGGAATGTAATTTATTTTGATGCACAGAGGTTTTATACATTACCAGACATTTTGTTTTGAGATGCATTTCTGCATTCATACTGCTCTGCATCAGACCTTTGCAGTATTTCAACAAAGTTCTGTATTTGATCACTTCTTCCTCTAGGTTACCCTGTTTGGAATGGAAAATACTTTCTATGTTAAAACTTCAAAAATTAATAGATGGCATTGGAACCTTTAAAAATGACAAAACATTGTGTCCATAGAAAATAACACAATCGCACTTTGACACACTGTCTTGATTATTTATTTCATTTATTTCTGTTAGATAACTAGGGTAGAGCACTGATCCACGTGACCCAGCTCAGAAACATTCTCAGTTTAAATGACTTGCTCAGATTATCACAATTAGGTAAATGGCGGATGAAGGAATCAAACCCTGCACTATAGAAAGCAGGTTATCATGACTTCATTAAGGTTTGTTAACTTTGTGTGATCCAGTGGCCCCAACATTATAATACAGCGCAGAACGCCAGGTGAGGTTTGAAGTCAGGTTCTCAAAAATTAACAGACATTATTAGACAACTGCATTAATACTTAAGAAATTCCAAGGGACTTGTAGTGATTTTGTATCAGTGATTTTTGTATCAGGCTGATTTTTAAGGGAAATGACCCCTAAGAGATTAATATATACAGACCAATTAGTCTTCTTTCTTGTACAGGAAAAATAATGGAATAAAAATGTCTGAAATTGAGAATCTCCTATACCTTGAATACATTTATATATGCATGGTTACAGAAACACGGTTTCATAGAAATGAGGGCACTCCCTCTATTTCTGGATATATAGTCTATTATGTCTTCAGACCTACTAGCAACTGGGGGAGCATCAGTATTTCTCAAGGATATAATCATCTCACCATAGATTCTTTTGGATACCACAACTAATCTCTTAGAGTTCCAAATCACCATGAATAAAACTAATTAGTACTTTATAGTTAGTTGTAGAACACTAGTTTCCTTTCTGTCTTTCCTACATAAAAGGAAAGGCAATGGTTGCACAGTGCAATGTCTACTAGGCCAGCTGAATGACAGTCATGTCTCCTGAATGTGATTTTTGTTTGACTATTGTTAGAGTGATTTTTTTGTAGTCGACAATATATTGGCAGTAATTACAACTGCTACATTTGGTAGTACCTAACTTAACCTCATGTACACCTCTCTCTCTAAGCTTTCCTTAAAAATTTGATCATCATCCCTTGTAGAACTTTTCATCAATTAGGTGACCTTACACTGTTCAGTTGGTCAGGTTTACCTAACATACATTTAAATCTCAAATATCTGTTCTCGATCACTTGGGTCCTTAAATGATTTCAAAAGGTCCAGGGGGTATCCCTGGTCCAAAAACATAGACAAGTTCTCCCTCAAGGAGTTTCCCATCAGAAACCATCCTGGCAGCACTAGTATACTGCCCCTTCACTAAGTTTTTCTTGCAGTGTATAGGGTGATTGCTAGTGTAATGAAGGTAAGTGTAAGAAAACATCTCTTTCCTATATATGCTGGATACCAACACCCCATGGTCAACTGTCAGCTGAACATCTAAAAAATGTATACCTTGTTGGTTATGGCTGTGTGTAAACCTCAAAAAATCTGTGGTGTTGGTTAAATAATCCACAAATAAATCAATATATGTAGGGTCTGTATTCCAAATAAAAAAACATGTCATCCAGATATCTAGCATAGAACAACCAGTTGTGTGTGAGGTCTGAGTTAAGAACAAATCTTTTCCCCCAGGCAGCATAACAACATTGGCAAAAATGGAGGCACATGCCGCTCCCACTGCTACGCCACTCACTTGTTTGTAATAGTCACCCTTGAAAAAAAGAAAGTTGTTTTTCACCACCATTTCTATCAACTCTACTAGGAATGCTACCTCAGTCCATTCAAGGGAGTGATGTTCCAAAAGAATTTCCTCAAACCACTCAAGCACTATATCATGAGGGATACTTAAAAAAGGTCTACCACATCCAAAGTAAGAAAACTGGTACAATCCTTAATAAGGTCATTATTTAATTTAACTAAAAGGTCTCAAAAATCCCTTAAAATGTTGGAATAATGGTTCAATAACAATTTCAGTTTCCTATCAATATAAACTACTAAAGGGCAAGTCTTGAAACCCTGGGCCACCACAATTAACCTATAAGGTGGGTCCAGTAAATCCTTGTGTACCTATGAGAAACCAAACATCATAGGTATATAAGGGCTCCTGTATAAAAAGTCATAAATCTCTGATGTGATGGTACCTTGGAGGAGGGCATCTCCCAAAAACAGGTCGATATTTCTGTATACTATGTTGATCTCATTTCTAGAAACTACTGTATAACGAGAATCATCCACAAGCATGTTGTAAATTTTATTTACATAATCCATCTTATAGGTCATAGATTCATAGGTGTTTAATAAGCTAATGACCACAAGGGCCTTTTTAAGCCTAGCCATGAATCCCAAATCTCTAACAAGTTCTGATACCCTTGATAAGTGCAAGCATGGCCCTGGGAGGAAAAAACATTTACAGGTTACCTGTGTCCATTAGAGATATAGGTGCCAAACCAGGGATAAATTTCTGGTTTCCCATCCAATTATCCAATTTGAACTTGAATTGGGTTAGGCAGGAACACTGCTTCACATGGATGAGGAGGCCATGGGGCAATCGTGACCCCTCCACCCTTGTCTGGTTTCATAACTCGAATAGATTTCTTTAGATAGTTCCTCTAACAGGACTGTTTCATCCCGAGTTAAAGTATCAGTATTCCAATTTTTCTCTCAGTTTAAGGAACACAGGTCCCTTTCACATACTTTCGCAAAAGTATGTAGGGTCTTGTATAGAGGCAGGTTAAAAGTACTTTTTTCTTTATATGGGATGTAATTTGGGAATTAACCTTGTCCATATTCAAACAAGATAAATTCAATTTCCTTGTAAACAACTTTAAATCCAAAATTATTTCACTAATATTACCTTTATTCTTAGAAATAAATTTAAAACTCTTTTCAAACAAACTAAAATACGTTAAATCAAGACTTAGGTCAGTTTAATTAAAAATGTGAAAATCTTTGTGCTCAAATACTTTACCATCATGTAGGACCCGAATAGCCTCAGTTGTATTATTCTCTACCTGTTCTGGGTTACTCTGGATGTCAAGCCTTATAATTGCTTAATTGTTTAATTGTATTATTGCATAATTGTTTGTTCCATATATTGAGCATAGAAATTAACATATTCTTTAGTTCTGAAGAAGTTCAGTGAAGCATGAAAGCACTTAACTTTACAAAGATATGTTACTGTTCTAATAAACTTGTAGTTGGTTTTTAGCCTGGTGTCATGGCTGACATGGATTTTTTTGTTTTTTTAGTTATTCAACAGATTCCACAATCCCAGCTACCCCCTTAAATTACTATGGAACAAGTTAGGTATTCAACATATTCCACAATCCCAGCCACCCCCTTTAACTACTGTGGAAAAAGTTAGGTATTCCACAGATTTCACAGTCCCAGCCACCCCCTTTAACTACTATGGAAAAAGTTAGGTATTCAACAGATTCTCTATTAGGTAGAAGTTAGGTATTCAACATTACTCTATTTTTGTTTTACTTGGATCGCTTGTCTGTGTACTTAATAAAGGATTTTCGACTGGAAACAGACTGCCTGCCTTGCTTGGATTACTTTCGAATACTTAGTAATTCTGTACAATTATATATTATTATTTTTTTTTTTACTTAAGATGAGTTTAAGTCCGCTAGTTCTACTACTTTTGTCTGTTCTGATTAATATGCAGCGATTAACTAGAGATATATGGACTGAAAATCTTCCACACACAGAAGTTTCTTACACTGTTTTGTATTCAACAGATTCCACACCAGCCACCCCCTTTAATTACTATGGAACAAATTAGGTATTCAACAGATTCCACAATCCCAGCCACCCCCTTTAATTACTATATAACAAGTTAGGTATTCAACAGATTCCACAATCCCAGCCACCCCTTTAAATACTATGGAGCAAGTTCTCTCAGCCCTTTCAAAAACTAAGAATATTTCATCCATGGGCCCTGATAACCTACCAGATTGCCTGATTATCAGTGCCAAATATGGCTTATCTGACCCCCTAATTAACCTCTTAAATCTAAGTCTCTCCACTGGTTACAGTCCTATAGCCTGGAAAACAAGCATTGTAATGGCATTACACAATGGTGGCCCAACCAGACCCTGGTAACTATAGATCTATTAGTCTCGCTAGTTAATATGTAAAGCTATGGAACTCATTATCAGAAACCTCATTAATCTGGACATAGAAAATCTCTTAATTGTGGAACCTCACCAATCCAGCTTTGTCAAAGGAAGGTCCTGCCTCTGTAACCTTATTCATTTCTTTGAAAAAGTAACTAAAACATTGGGCAGTAGTTATGCAGTACATGCATCATATCTGGATCTGGCCAAGGCCTTTGGCAATATTCGCCAGTGAAGGCATTATTGACCGAGTTGTAAACATGAATATCAATCTTTATGCTATATGAAGGGTAGCTAACTGGTTGTCTTACAGAACCCTTGTGATCAGAGTTGCAAGTACCACTTCTGAAAGTAAAAAAATGTTAACTGTGGTGTACCGCAGGGCATAGTGTTGGGCCCTCTCCTATTTGGTATCCAATTCTCAGACTTTCAGGCCAACACTACTGACATATGGTTATCTATGTTTGCAGATGACTATAGATTGGGTGTCATTATTCAATCTTGGACTGACTCACAATTGCTCCAACATGGGTTAGACCATGTTAACAATTGGTGCAAGGACAATGGTTTAAAAATAAAAATGAAAAAATAATGTAGCATAGTAAATTTTTGTAAACAAAGCAGTACCATATAAGTGACACACCCAATCAGGCAGTGTCATAAGGGATCGTGGCGCTCTTGTTGGTAATTCCTCATTGTTTGACCATCATGTCTCTACAGTAGTTCAGAAAACCTTTTGTCTGGCTTATATAATTTCCAAAGATATCTCGGCTAGACACAAAGAAGTCCTAATTCCCTTTAACACTCATCTCATCAAATTTATTATTGAATATAATGCATCTTTTGGCATATATTTGTCCAAACATCACTCAACTTTAGAGATCTCGAAGATGCATAAGGAAAAAAATCAGTGGCCTCAAAAGTCTTAGTTATCAGGACAGACTGGCAGCCCTCTCTCTCTCTCTCTCTCTCTCTCTGTCTCTCTGTCTCTCTCTCTCTCTCTCTCTCTCTCTCTCTCTCTCTCTGTCTCTCTGTCTCTCTCTGTCTCTCTCTCTCTCTCTCTCTCTCTCTCTCTCTCTCTGTCTCTCTGTCTCTCTGTCTCTCTGTCTCTCTCTCTGTCTCTCTGTCTCTCTCTCTCTCTCTGTCTCTCTCTCTGTCTCTCTGTCTCTCTCTCTCTCTCTCGCTTTCTCTTTTTCTTATAGACTCTACCATGGAGTTATGTGTCTAGCCATTTGAGCCATGATAGATCTAACTACCTTTGACCTCCATTTCCTTAACAGGACAATATTCAGTTAATGTAAATAAACATTCATCAACAGATAAATAAGTCAACCAGTATCCAGTTAAAAACACCAACAAGGATAAATATTCTGTTGTATGAAGAGATAGTTAAATAAAAGCACACACTGACAGTGGAATTCCACTGTCAGTACGTGCTTTTAGATAAATAAGTCACTTTGATAGATTCATATCTCAACATATCCATCATCTCTGTAACAAACTTCCATTACATGCCAAACAGAATAGCACCCTTTCCACCTTCAAGGTAAACCTAGATTATTGGATGGGTAACCTCAAATTTTCTCCCAGTCTATCTTGTCTTGTCCAACTTGAGGCTGGAGGGAACTGTTGAGGAGGTTTTTGGCTAGGTTTATAACGATCTGCAGATTGATTGCACAGTGCTCACCTACGAACCTATGACTTTGTGCTTATTTTGTTATTAAGAGAACTGCAAGAAAAAAGAATTACCAACATTCATCAAGAAACTGTTACCAAAAGAAAATCTGTTGTGACAGGCATCCGATGCTTCTATAATGGCATCATAGCAGCACTTGATAAACAAATATCTTCCCATGCAATTTATAATGATTTCACAGCTGACTTTAATTGGGTTGACCATCAAATAGCAATAAACTAGAGAATTTTATGTTATATTCTATCATGATTGACAGACTAGATGAACAGAAAAAGAATGACAAGTGAGCTACAAGGAATCAAATGGTGAGAAACAATTATGGTAGACGGGTCCTTCAAGGCTCTATTTTAGGTCCCCACCTGTTTAGTGGATTTATAAGTGATATTCTAGTATCACATAATACTTTTCATAATATTTATTCTGATAATTTAAAAACAGTGAAATTAATAACAAATAATGATTCTAAGATATTCCAAAAAGTATTACACACAATCAGTAGAAAGGCTATAAGTAACAAATTATTCATTATCTACAGCGCAAATAAAACAAAATACATTTGCCTTGAATGGAATTTTACATATATTTAATGAGAGCTATGGGAATGAAATAGAAAATATTGACACATATAAAGACTTAGGCATGGCAGTTGATAAAGAAATTCATTTGCATGTGGGCCACTTAATAAGGGAACATAGTAAGACTGCAGGCAGTATTAATTACTTCCTAACATCTCATAGCTCAATGATTATTAAATGTGCCTATAAATCTTTAATATGTCCGAAACTGAAATATAATAACATTCTGATTTATCCATCATTTAAACAGAAAGATAGGCAGCTAGAGGCAGTGCAATGAAAATGAACTAAAGCTGTTCATAGACTGAAGACACTCCCGCATCATGGATGACAGCAAGAAAACAACATTTACTCAGTTGCTGATACAACAGGAAGGGGGATTTAATAGCTTTACAAAAGATGGAATGATGCTTACCTTTATTGGATCCACAGAGAAGTAGGACACATAATTTGCATTAGTTACAATGAATTTCTAGGAATAAAACAACAAACATATGGGTCTCTGAAGGAGTGTTTGAGGCTTGGAACTGACTTTCATTTTAAGTTACAAATGTGATAACCTAGCAGCAAACCTGTCAGTTGTCTAGAATTTCGTAGAATGTCCAGATTTCTGCCTCATATTTTTGGTTTGTTCCTCATACAATATGTGGTTTTCTGGCAAATCATTGAGGATTGAAGTCGCTAAATAATGACAGACATTTGAGCATCGCACTTCATATGCTTCAGAAAATGCATGTTAATACAAAACATGGCATTCTAGTGACTTTCTAAGTTAATAAGAACAATATTTAAGATCTGTCCCTAACTTTGGGCCTTCGTACCCCCATTATATTTTGGCCTTGTCTTGATTTCTTTGACTTAGAGGTTGATAGGTGTGCCTAATAGCCTTTAAAAGTCAGGTATATGCCATATATAGCCATGATACATTTGAAATGTTGGCAGTCTAATAGGCTTTTGTCCTGTGCCTGAACTTGTATTTATTTTTGTATTTGTATTCATATCTGCATTTGCAGAGCTTACTTAAATGTGACCATAACATTTACTCATGTAGCAAGAGGCAAAGTAAAAGACTCAGTCATGTACAATGCCACATGCATAGTATATACACTGCACTTACCCTGACTTTCTATGGTAGAGCAAATGATAAAATACTAATTTATTTATTTGTCTTTTTTGACCGTGAAAGTCCAAACAGGCAGAGACCATTTTCAGTGGAGGTCAGGAGAAAAAGTTCCATCACAGTATATTTATAATAACAAGTGAATTTTAGACAATTCTCAGAAAAAAATACAAGACAGGTATATACAGTGAAGTACTTATGTCAGCAATTATTAGTCTATACAATTCTGGTATCTTTAAAATCTTGCATGAAGTAAATGGAATTGTACTGTACAAGGGAAAACATTTTTGTAATGAAGTTTAATAATCCTACTTTTCAGTACAGAATGTTTTGTAAAGAGTTCAAGAGCTGTAATGAAGTAAATTATAAAACTATGTAGGGGGGGGGGAGATATTAATATTGCACAAGCTAGTTATGAAAACAAAATTGCCACTGACTCTAAAGACAACCACAAAGCATTCTATGGCTATGTCAAGAATCTCAATGGGAACACTTAGATCTGCTCTGAGTTACAGCACAATGGCACTAAATATACAGAACCAACTGATATTGCCAACATCCTAGCAGATAGGCTCAGTGCTAACTTTACCCCCCTCTCACCCCCTAGAGGGCCCATCTCTATACCGGAAGAATGCAAAGTTCCTATAATCATGGCTGCACAGGTAAAAAACACACTCTCCAAAGCCAAGAACACAGCATCCATGGGACCTGACAATATCCCAGGCTGCGTTCTACATGAACTACAGAATGAACTGGCACCCTACCTAAGTACCATGTTCAATCATAGCCTCACCTCAGGCTTTGTACCCACTGAATGGCGCACCGTGATGGTTATCGCACTCCACAAAGGGAGAGCCACGACGGACCCCGGGAACTACCGCCCCATTAGCCTGACGAGCCTGGTCTGCAAAGCCATGGAACGTATCATTGTGGAACTCATAAACAAAGACATTGGTAATCTCCAAACTCTGGACCCTACCCAGTTTGGATTTGTAAAAGGCAGATCATGTCTCCTAAACCTGATTGACTTCTTTGAAGCAGTCACCAAAGCCATAGATGAGAGTAAAATGGTTCACATAGCTTATCTAGATCTCGCCGAGGCTTTTGACACCATCCCCCACTCTGGAATTATAGATAAGCTCACTAAACTAGGTATAAATCCCTATGTCACAAGATGGGTTGCCAACTGGCTCACGGAAAGAACCCACACTGTGAAAGTAGCGGATTCCAAATCCGACTTCAGACCAGTGACAAGTGGAGTACCACAGGGTTCAGTCCTGGGTCCTCTCCTGTTTGGTATCTACTTCTCTGAAGTGCAGGCTAACACAGAAGGTCTTTGGCTGACAATGTTTGCAGATGACTGCAAACTAGGAGCCATAATCGAAACTCCTAACGATGTGGACAAACTACAAAAGGTCCTCACTGAGACAGATATCTGGTGTCAAAGCCATGGCCTGAAGCTCAATGCCAAAAAGTGTATTGTCATCCCCTTTGGTAAAAACTCTGTACCCATGGACTACCACATAGCTGGTAGTCTACTTAATGCCAAAAATGTGATAAGAGACCTTGGGACACAGGTGAACAGTAGTCTCTCCTTTGATAATCACATCGCCACAGTGGTCAGGAAATCCTTCTACATGGCTCATCTCATCACAAAAGGATTCTCATACAGATAAAAAGAGGTCATTGTTCCCCTCTACTCATCACTCATTAGACCCATTATAGAGTACAACGCCCCTTTTGGTATGTACCTGACAATACATCTACAACGACTGGAAAGACCACATAAATACCTCACAAAGAGGATTACTGGCCTCAAACAGATGCTCTACACAGACCGTCTCAAAAAACTACAGCTTTACTCCATCGCATATCGCCTACTCAGGGGCGATCTCTGCCTAACATACAAAGCTATGTCAAACCCAGAGCTGTTGGACATGCTCCACTTAAAGAAATCCCAATCCCTCCGAGCTGCACGCTCTAGAGACCTAAACCTTGTCACCACAATAAACAGAACATGCTAGAGGGATAGATTCCTGTCCCAGAGACTTCCCATACTCTGGAACAAACTACCTATCTTTTCCAAACAAAGCTCCTCATTAGCACTCTTCAAGAAAAATCTTGATGATTGGATGGGAAATGGGAAATTCACCCCAGGGATCACTTCTGTGGCTCTGCTCGACAGGGGCACAGGAAAATAATTTTCTTGGGTGGCGAAAGCCAGGGTACATTTTTTGGCTAGGCTTATATAGGCACTAGGGCCAATAGCCTAGTACCTACCTATGAACCTATGAACCTATAAGGAGGACAGTGTTAATAACATTTGAATGAGAGAACTGGATATAGGATTGGTTTTATCCTGGCTGCCTGTTTCAGATTGGTATATCTGGAAGTTTATAACTTAGGTATACAGGGGATACATGAGAAGGGTAGAACAATGGATGGGGAAGTTAGAAAAAGACAAAGATGAGACGTATTTAAGAGGAGGATAAAGAGGGGTGTATAGAGTCAAGTAAAGTAGGGCAAAAAGTAATAATAATAATATGTAATTTATGTTCTTATTGGACTAATAACTTCTTAGACTGAATACGGTAGATTAATACTCCATTAAAGATCAGGATATGATAATTTTCTTCAGTTTCTGGAAATAAATTTATTTTTAAAGGAATAGTATTTTGCGGGTCTATATCACATGTTCGAAGGTTCATAACTTTGAAAGTTTAAATATCAAATTTAAATGTTCGAAGTTATAAAACTTCAAACATATCTAAAATAAAAAAAAAATGCAAACCCAAAACTAAGGGCTGTAGGTAGGAGGCAAGCACCCTGCACCCCCCACATGGGGGACTGTGCCACCACATCCCCTGCTCTTTAAATATACCAAATCTGAGACCTCACTACAGTGCAGTAAGGGAAGTCTTCCCTTTACCGCACTATAGTGCAGTCTCGGAGTTGGTATATTTAAAGAGCGGGGGGTGTGGGGGAGCAGGGGGGCTTGGCCCCTGCCGACACTACACAGGTAAGCTCCGTTTGCTTTTTTTTTTTTTTAATTATATGTTCGATGTTTGAAACTTCGAACATTTAAATTCGATTATTTAATGTTCGAAGTTTACTGCTGTGTTTCTGAACCTAGTCGGCAGCCTCCAAATCAGGGTGCTGTCCTTTAATTTCCCCACTTGGCTACATTCTACAAGTCCTATTCTAAAGAGGGTTGCTAAACCTGATAAGAACGCACAGACAAGCTCTATTCATCAGTTCCACTACAATATAACAAACGGCCAAGGTACTGTCCTTTAATTTCCCCACTTGGCTACATTCTACAAGTCCTGCTCTAAAGAGGGTCACTAAACCTGATAAGAACGCACAGACAAGCTCTATTCATCAGTTCCACTACAATATAACAAACGGCCAAGGTTAATATTTATCAACAGTAAAGTCCAAAGAAAGTTTTAAATATTTCTTTTAAAGCTAGCGTACTGGGTTCAAAACACGGCAGTAAACCACCTAATCCAATCTAAATATAGCAACTCACCTAGATAATTTTAGTAGAAATCAAAGTGCACATTAACAATAGAGAGAGGGAATTGTTTTATGCTTGGTGAACTATATAGTAGGGTACTTTAAATACTCACTTTATTCACTGGCCCTTGGATAGTTTGGTGCAGAATTAACCCCGCTCCTCAAGCTTTTCCTGCCTTACAACTCCTCCCCTTACCTCTGACGTATGCGAGGTTACTTATCTCCCTGCAGATACCGCCATTTTTTAATTACTGCTGTGTTTCTGAACCTAGTCGGTAGCCTCCAAATCAGGGTATGTAAATGCTGGTATTGTAAATGTATATTTCTGTAAATATCTCTTAGCGACAACTTGAGGAGCCCAAAACTGCTGGTTTACTGTTAATGCCTTTGTTTTTAAAACGGAGACTCAGCTTTAAAAGAACTCTGGACTTAGAAATCTCTTGGCGACAGCGAGCTTGCTAGTGCTGTATAACCAGTAAGGTTGAAAAAGGCACAGGGAGAAATTAATACTTTTTGAAGTTATCTCCGCAGCAGAAGCGTGTATATTCCTGTAAATATCTTGTAGCTACTAAGTTTTAGTTCGCTAGTAAACTGATAAGGTCTTTTTTGCTCTAAACCTGTTTTTATTGCAATACAGGCATGGATGAGCTGTGATAGTCCGCAAAAACTCACTATTTTATATTCGCACAGCTATCGTGCTTTGTATAACAAGTTGCTGCACTTATTCTGTTTGTTGGTGGATATTACTCGACTACTTGGCTACTGACAAAGGGTAGTAGTTAAAGGTTACAGTGAGGGGGTACAGACTTCCCTGCTGATTTGCTTTATAACTGAGCAGCAGTCTTCTTGTATATGTAAACCATTTTACACTCACTATAGTTGCTACTGAGGTATCATTGAATTACTCACTGTAGAAATGCAAGACTGTGTTCAAGTTTGTAATTGTAATGTACGACTGACTAATTGTGCTAACAAGATAGAAGGGTTCTAATGAAAGCCTTGTCGATGTATTGTATCTCCTTTCAGTTACTGTCCTTTAATTTCCCCACTTGGCTACATTCTACAAGTCCTGCTCTAAAGAGGGTCGCTAAACCTGATAAGAACGCACAGACAAGCTCTATTCATCAGTTCCACTACAATATAACAAATGGCCAAGGTTAATATTTATCAACAGTAAAGTCCAAAGAAAGTTTTAAATATTTCATTTAAAGCTAGCGTACTGGGTTCAAAACACGGCAGTAAACCACCTAATCCAATCTAAATATAGCAACTCACCTAGATAATTTTAGTAGAAATCAAAGTGCACATTAACAATAGAGAGAGGGAATTGTTTTATGCTTGGTGAACTATATAGTAGGATACTTTAAATACTCACTTTATTCACTGGCCCTTGGATAGTTTGGTGCAGAATTAACCCCGCTCCTCAAGCTTTTCCTGTCTTACAACTCCTCCCCTTACCTCTGACATATGCAAGGTTACTTATCTCCCTGCAGGTACCGCCATTTTTTAATTACTGCTGTGTTTCTGAACCTAGTCGGCAGCCTCCAAATCAGGGTATGTAAATGCTGGTATTGTAAATGTATATTTCTGTAAATATCTCTTAGCGACAACTTGAGGAGCCCAAAACTGCTGGTTTACTGTTAATGCCTTTGTTTTTAAAACGGAGACTCAGCTTTAAAAGAACTCTGGACTTAGAAATCTCTTGGCGACAGAGTGCTTGCTAGTGCTGTATAACCAGTAAGGTTGAAAAAGGCACAGGGAGAAATTAATACGTTTTGTAGTTATCTCCGCAGCAGAAGCGTGTATATTCCTGTAAATATCTTGTAGCTACTAAGTTTTAGTTCGCTAGTAAACTGATAAGGTCTTTTTTGCTCTAAATCTGTTTTTATTGCAATACAGGCATGGATGAGCTGTGATAGTCTGCTAAAACTTACTATTTTATATTCGCACAGCTATCGTGCTTTGTATAACAAGTTGCTGCGCTTATTCTGTTTGTTGGTAGATATTACTCGACTACTTGGCTACTGACAAAGGGTAGTAGTTAAAGGATACAGTGAGGGGGTACATACTTCCCTGATGATTTGCTTTATAACTGAGCAGCAGTCTTCTTGTATATGTAAACCATTTTACACTCACTATAGTTGCTACTGAGGTATCATTGAATTACTCACTGTAGAAATGCAAGACTGTGTTCAAGTTTGTAATTGTAATGTACGACTGACTAACTGTGCTAACAAGATAGAAGGGTTCTAATGAAAGCCTTGTTGATGTATTGTATCTCCTTTCAGGTACTGTCCTTTAATTTCCCCACTTGGCTACATTCTACAAGTCCTGCTCTAAAGAGGGTCACTAAACCTGATAAGAACGCACAGACAAGCTCTATTCATCAGTTCCACTACAATATAACAAACAGCCAAGGTTAATATTTATCAACAGTAAAGTCCAAAGAAAGTTTTAAATATTTCTTTTAAAGCTAGCGTACTGGGTTCAAAACACGGCAGTAAACCACCTAATCCAATCTAAATATAGCAACTCACCTAGATAATTTTAGTAGAAATCAAAGTGCACATTAACAATAGAGAGAGGGAATTGTTTTATGCTTGGTGAACTATATAGTAGGGTACTTTAAATACTCCCTTTATTCACTGGCCCTTGGATAGTTTTGTGCAGAATTAACCCCACTCCTCAAGCTTTTCCTGCCTTACAACTCCTCCCCTTACCTCTGACGTATGCGAGGTTACTTATCTCCCTGCAGGTACCGCCATTTTTTAATTACTGCTGTGTTTCTAAACCTAGTCGGCAGCCTCCAAATCAGGGTATGTAAATGCTGGTATTGTAAATGTATATTTCTGTAAATATCTCTTAGCGACAACTTGAGGAGCCCAAAACTGCTGGTTTACTGTTAATGCCTTTGTTTTTAAAACGGAGACTCAGCTTTAAAAGAACTCTGGACTTAGAAATCTCTTGGCGACAGCATGCTTGGTAGTGCTGTATAACCAGTAAGGTTGAAAAAGGCACAGGGAGAAATTAATACTTTTTGTAGTTATCACCACAGCAGAAGCATGTATATTCCTGTAAATAGCTTGTAGCTACTAAGTTTTAGTTCGCTAGTAAACTGATAAGGTCTTTTATGCTCTAAATCTGTTTTTATTGCAATACAGGCATGGATGAGCTGTGATAGTCCGCTAAAACTCACTATTTTATATTCGCACAGCTATCGTGCTTTGTATAACAAGTTGCTGCGCTTATTCTGTTTGTTGGTGGATAGTACTCGACTACTTGGCTACTGACAAAGTTTAGTAGTTAAAGGATACAGTGAGGGGGTACAGACTTCCCTGCTGATTTGCTTTATAACTGAGCAGCAGTCTTCTTGTATATGTAAACCATTTTACACTCACAATAGTTGCTACTGAGGTATCATTGAATTACTCACTGTAGAAATGCAAGACTGTGTTCAAGTTTGTAATTGTAATGTATGACTGACTAACTGTGCTAACAAGATAGAAGGGTTCTAATGAAAGCCTTGTCGATGTATTGTATCTCCTTTCAGGTACTGTCCTTTAATTTCCCCACTTGGCTACATTTTACAAGTCCTGCTCTAAAGAAGGTCGCTAAACCTGATAAGAACGCACAGACAAGCTCTATTCATCAGTTCCACTACAATATAACAAATGGCCAAGGTTAATATTTATCAACAGTAAAGTCCAAAGAAAGTTTTAAATATTTCTTTTAAAGCTAGCGTACTGGGTTCAAAACACGGCAGTAAACCACCTAATCCAATCTAAATATAGCAACTCACCTAGATAATTTTAGTAGAAATCAAAGTGCACATTAACAATAGAGAGAGGGAATTGTTTTATGCTTGGTGAACTATATAGTAGGGTACTTTAAATACTCACTTTATTCACTGGCCCTTGGATAGTTTGGTGCAGAATTTACCCCGCTCCGCTCGCCCTCGCTACGCTCGGGCACGCTCCACGCCTCACCCTGCCCCCATATCCCACCCGCCCCCAGTACTCCTACATTTATACTTATTTAGCCACACCCCCACCCCTTTTCTAGCCATACAAAACCACTTCTCTATTACCTCCCTCCCCCTCCCATCACTTACCAATCTAACCATCTCCATTCCCTTTAAGGCAATGTACCATCACCCGAAGACAATTAAGTCCACCCTACCCACTATAATAAAGCCAACACTAAACACTATACCTCTCATCCTACCACTTATAATTATACTATACCTACTAACTAGATATGAAGATCAGCTATACTCAGGATCAAATCAAATAACTCAGGGGGTGATACACTGTTTGCCAACGCCATTGGAAAAATATGGAACTCCTTTCCTTTCAACCTCACTCTTACTACCTCCCTAACCCAATTCAAAAAGAGTCTAAAATACCATTTTAAGTCACATTGGCTTTGCCAATGCTCAAACCCAGATTAACCCCTCTTCAGTAAGCCAAGATCATATTTTTCTTCAGGACTATCCAAGTATAAAAACTTTAGACCTTTATTCTCAATTGACCTAACCCCATATTTCCTTGAGAATTTTTCTGCCCATAAATGGAAGCCCTTTAATCTTTGCTAAAAGGACAACCTAGGAAAGAAAAAGATCTGTTGTAGTCTGTGATTGCTATTCCTAAGATGTTTTTTCATATGCATTAATTACTAAATGAAACAATATGTATCTATGTAACATGTATGTAACTTACTGTCACTGTGGAGCTTTTCTCCCTGGGCCTCCGCTGAAAATGGACATGTATCCAGTCGGACCATCCCGGTCAACAAATGTAAAATAAAAAATAAATACGTTTTCAAACTTTGAACATATACTATAGCCCCATATTTTGCAGATACTACATTCCCTGTAATTCTACAACCCCAATATAAAATGTGAAATGTTTACATATTCATAATGCTGGTAATAGTTAATGTCTTTCCTTGATGGTACAGCGGTAGCGTTGTTGACTCACAGCAAGAGGTTCTCCCGTTCGATGCTTGGGTTGGGAGTGCCTCCTGTGTGGAGTCTGCATGTCCTCCCCACGGTTGAGTGAGCGTTATAAAGACATGCGTTGAACGGGCGTCAACCTTCGTTGAAGGTTGGGCATCGGGCTGGCAACCTGACACCATAAAAACTAAATGTCAATCATTAGTGGACCAGAGTTCAGCTATGGCGACCCCTAACCGGGAAACGCCTAAAGACAACAACAACATTCTATTTTCCTTAACTTGTGAGAAAATTTATTTTATAGGTTTAGAAAGGTGTTAATCTTACACACTTGCATCTTATCCAATGGTGGCTGGTGACTTCAAGCAAGAGTGGACTGCAAAAAGCAACTGGATGGGTGAGGCTAATTGGAAAAGGGGTGGGGCTCTAGTATGATAGGTCAATGATTATTACCTGTGAACAAACAATCAAGGGGGTCAGTCTCTTTAATCCACAAACTCCCTCAGTACCCACTCATTATGGCCACTTTATAGACTACATACATCTGAGATATATAACTGCAATCAACATGGACAATCCTGGGGGAGGTAAAACCCTTTATAAAGGATTTCATGGTCATCCCATTATACACTGGTCCTCCCTGTACCTTATCAGTGCCCTTCCCCTGTTTTCCAACCATGGTCCAATGCCATCCAGACAAATTACTTATTTCTTGGTTTTTCACACTCTGTCTTACATTTTAACTTGTTGCTCTATCTTTTCAATGCACCTTAACTGGCTGAAACTGCACTATAATAAGCATGGAGGAAGTAACTGAATTAAGCTCTGGGCCTGAGGGCTGCAGGCCACCAGAAGTCATAAGGTTTTTAGATGCTCTGAGGTATATCTTACAGCTTTTGTTGCAACTCTTTGTTCCAATGATGACCTGGGCAAAAAATCATGAGTAAGGAAAACAGTTTGTTTTATTTTTTTCTTTCAAGGGAATGTAAGTGATGTCTAAAGCTTAATATTCATAGCTAACAAAATACTAGTGCCCAGTATTTGTTTTCTAGGATATATAAAGCCTGTATGGGAATACTTCCTGCCTCTCTTCCTGTCTGGAAAAGATAGTTACCTTCTGTATACCCCTCCTTGGATTAAATTAAATGTACAAATGGCCACATGCATACATTATGCAACTGAGGGTCTGGGAGAGGAAACAGAAACCAAAGCATCTGGATAAAACTCACACAGAGACAGGAAGTACATGAAAATTCCACACAGAGGAATCATAGCCTAAAATTCAACCAGAGATTCCACAATGAGGCAGTAATTGCTACTCGTTGTGTCACTGTGCCAGTGATAAGTTGCTATCACATACATCCTGCCCAGACAACTATAAACAGTCACCTTGCTTACTGTGTACAATGCTGTCTGTGATGCAAAATGAAAAAAGTATGTTGAACCTGATACTTTAAGTACACTGCAGCATCTTCCCTTCATATGCAGTCATTTTCATCACAGACACCTCCTGTAACCATCACTTGCAAACACTTTATTGAATATGCACACCTCAGATGGCTAATTGTGTTTAAAATACCCACAGTAAAGTATTTCACTTGGCTTCACACAAAAACATACTAGTTCTGAAAATCCAGAATGACTACTTACTCATCAACCATAAATAAATAAATAAATCTGCATAGAAAACATTTAATCCTACCTCATCACAGTCCATATTTATGCTTTAGGCTAAGAAATATGGCAGTGAGGAGACACACACACACACACACACACACACACACACACACACACACACACACACACACACATATATATATATATATATATATATATATATATATATATATATATAGATGGGTTTATTTTGTAGAAGTTCCGTAATATCAAATCCTGTTTTGTCGACACTGAAAATATAGAAGCCCACTTCATCGAACCACCACAGCTATGAAGATCTTCCCAGTGTAAGTAAACTGTTGTGCAAGGTGGTAAACTTCATCCTTTTCCCAACCGTAGTGTTATCTCAGAGTTGGTGAGCGGTAGCGTTGTCGCCATACAGTAAGATGTTGTCCTGTTCGATTCACAGCTAAAGCATCTTCTGTGTGGAGTCATGCGTGAATGGGTGTACCTTCGTTGAAGGTTGTGCATCAGGGCTGGCAACCCCGTATGTAAAAATCTACTGCCAATCATTAGAGGACCAGAGTTCCACTGTGGCGACCCCTAACCGGGAAAAGCCGAAAGATACAACAGTGTTATCTCAGAGTTGGCATATTTAGTGAAGCTGTGGGGGCTTAGCCCCCCACCTGGGTGGGTTAGGGATGGTGCAGTTTGGGTTTTCTTTCTTTTTAGGTAACTGGTTACTTACCCTGGGAAGATCTTTGTAGCTGCTGTGGTTCAATGAAGTGGGTTTGATATTTTCAGCATCAGCAAAATGGGAAAGCAAGATTCAATATTATGGCACTTCCACAAAATAGAGTAAACCCATATATATATATATATATCTATATATATATATATATATATATATATATATATATATATATATTTATATATATATATATATATATATAACATAGGTTCATAGGTTCATAGATGTTTACTAGACTAATGTCCACAAGGGCCTTTTTAAGCCTAGCCATGCATCCCAAATCTCTGACAAGTTCTGATACCCTTGATAAATGTAAGCATGGGTCTGTGAGGTGAACCATTTACAGGTTACCTGTATCCGTTAGAGACATAGGTGCCAAACCAGGGATGAATTTTCGGTTTGCCATCCAATTGTCCAAGTTGCACTTAAATTGGATTAGGGAGGAACTCTGCTTCACATGGATGGGAGCCTGTTCCATAGACAGAGCAGTTTCCAGGATATATAAATATCTCTCCAGTAGGTCCCATTTATATCACAGGCAAGGTTTAAATCTTTTGAATGGATAATTCTGGTGTTGTTTTTTTGTGGATATGCATGAGGTCCATCAGGGTGGGGTCTGACAATGTCCTGTATGCCAGGCATAGATCTCCCCTAAAAAGCCTGTAGGAGACAGAATACAGGGATAAGCCCTTGAGGCAGTCTGAATAGGACATTTTACTTATGCCCTGTATTCTTTTAGTGAGGAATATCTGTGGATGTTCCAATTGTTGGATATGTCTGGTTAGTTATATTCCAAAGGGGGCATCGTACTCAATGACAGGTCTGATGAATGTCAAATACAGTGGAAGAATGACTTCCTTAGACTTAGATGCCATACCTTTGTTTATAAGATATGCAACATTGAATGATTTCCTCACCACTGTAGACATGTGATGGTCAAAGGCTAGATTACTATCTATGTGTGTCCCTACGTCCCTGAGTACTTTGTCAACTCTTAGGGGTGTGTTGTCAATATGATAGTTACCAATGATGGATGACTTCCCAAAGCTTCTTCTTCTTCTTCTTCTTTCGGCTTTTTCCCGGTTAGGGGTCACCACAGTGGATCACCTTGTCCGCACATTGAATGGCAGTGAAGTTTTACGGTGTCGAGTTGCCAGCCCGGCGCCCAACCTTCCACAGAAGGCACATTCACACGCACACCTAAGGCCAATTTAGAGTGTCCAATCCACCTGCAGCATGTCTTTGGGATGTGGGAGGAAACCGGAGCACCCGGAGGAAACCCACGCGACCACAGGGAGGACATGCAGACTCCGCACAGAAGGCACCCCAGCCGAGGATCGAGCCGGAGAACCTCTTGCTGTGAGGCAGCAATGCTAACCACTGCACCACCGTGGCCGCCCGGATGACTTCCCAAAGCTTACTAATATGAATTTATTGGCATTTAGTTTTAGACCATGGCTCTGACACCAGTTGTTTGTCTGTGTTAGCCCCTCTTGAAGAACATTTGTGTCAGTGTGAGATTCAATGACAGCTCCTAATGTGCAATCATCTGCAAATTTAGTCAGCCAGAGACCACTGACATTGGCCTAGATTTCTGAGAAGTAAATGCCAAAAAAGAGTGGTCCAAGGAATGATCCCTGAGGGACTCCACTTGTGACTGGCCTTTTTGTAGAGGTGGACTACCCAATTTTAACTTCCTGGATCCTGTCTGAGAGCCAGTTGGCTATCCACCAGGTGACATATGGGTTTGTACCTAACCTCTTGAGTTTGTCAACAATGCCCGAGTGGGGTAATATGTCAAATGCCTTGGCCAGGTCAATGTAGGCAGTGTGAATGATTTTGCCCTCATCCATTGCTTTGGTGACCTACTCAAAGAAGTCTACCAGGTTGAGTAGGCATGATCTGCCCTTGATGAAACCAAACTGGGTTGGGTCCCATGTCTGGAGGTTTAATATATCTCTGTTGATCATCTCCATGATTACTCTTTCCATGGCTTTACATATAAGACTAGTGAGACTTATGGGTCTGTAGTTTCCAGGGTTTGTAGATGGCTCACCTTTGTGCAAAGGGATGAGTGTTGTCTTTCTCCATTCATAAGGAACGAAGCCTGTTTGGAGGCTAAAGTTAAATAGTAATTCCAGAGGCCCTGATAGTTCATGTTTTATGCTATTTAGAAGGCATCCTGGGATATTGTTTGGGCCCATTCATAGCTTCATAGGTATTTACTAGGCTAATGACCAAAAGGGCCTTTTAAAGCCTAGCAATGCTTCCCAAACCTCTGACAAGTTCTGATACCATTGATAAGTGTAAGCATGGGTCTGGGAGATGAACCATTTACAGGTTACCTGTGCCCATTAGAGACATAAGTGCTAAACCAGGGATGAATTTCCGGTTTCCCATCCAATTGTCCAAGTTGCACTTGAATTGAGTTAGGGAGGAACTCTGCTTTACATGGATGGGGAGCCTGTTCCATAGACAGGGCAGTCTCTGGGATACATACCTATCTCTCCAGCAGGTCCTATTTATATAACAGGCAAGGTTTAAGTCTTTAGAATGGGTAATTCTGGTACTCTTTGTTTTTTGGATATGCATGAGGTCCATCAGAGTGGGATCTGACAATGACCTGTATGCCTGGTATAGATCTTCCCTCAAAAGCCCGTAAGAGACAGAGTACAAGGATAGGGCCTTGACGAGGTCTGCATAGGACATATTACTTATGCACTGTATTATTTTAGTGAAGAACCTCTGTGGACGTTCCAGGTGTTGGATATGCCTAGTTAGGTACATACCAAAGGTGGCACTGTACTCAGTGATAGGTCTGCTGAATGCCGAATACAGTGGAACAATGGCTTCCTTAGACTTAGATGTCATACTATTGTTTATAAGATGCATAACATGGAATGATTTCCCCACCACTATAGACACGTGATGGTTAAAGGCTAGATTACTATATATGTGAGTCCCTAAGTCCCTGACTACTGGGTCAGCTCTAAGGGGTGTATTGTCAATATGACAGTTACCAGGGATGGATGACTTCCCAAAAGATACTATTATGCATTTCTTGGCATTTAGTTTTAGTCCATGGCTCTGACATCAGTTATTTGTCTATGTCAGCCCCTCCTGGAGAACATTTGTGTTAGTGTGAGATTCAATGACAGCTCCTAATTTGCAATCATCTGCAAATTAGTTAGCCAGAGACCACTGACATTGGCCTTGATTTATGAGAAGTAAATGATAAAAAGGACTGATCCAAGGACAGATCCCTGAGGGACTCCACTTGTGACTGGCATCTTTGTAGCTGTGAACACCCCAGTTTTAACTTCGTGGGTCTTGTCTGTGAGCTAGGTGGCTATCCACTGGATGACATACAGGTGTGTACCCAACCTCTTGAATTTGTCAACAATACTCGGGTGGGGTACTGTGTCAAATACCCTGACCAGGTCAAGGTAGGCAGTGTGAGTTTGCCCTCATCCATTTTTATGGTGACTTTCTCAAAGAAGTCCATCAGGTTGAGTAGGCATAACCTGCCCTTGATGAAACCAAACTGTGTTGGGTACAGTGACTGGATGTTTACTATATCTCTATTGATCATCTCCATGATAATTCTTTCCATGGCTTTAAGTATAAGACTAGTGAGACTTATGGGTCTGTTGTTTCCAGGGTCTGTAGATGGCACACCTTTGTGCACAGGGATGACTGTTTCCTTTCTCTATTCATGAGGCATGAAGCCTGTTTGGAGGCTACAGTTAAACAGTAATTCTAGAGGCACTGACAGGTAATGTTTCATGAGATTTAGAAGGCATTCTGGGATATTTTTTGGGCCTATTGATGCAGTGTTTTTGGTCTTAGAGAGAGCATTAAGGACACATTCCCTAGTGATAGTACGGGGAGTTATATTTTATTGTGTTTCCTGAGGAGCTGAATTTATAAGCCAGGAGGCTTGCTATATCTTCTGGCTCAGTATAGGTGGCACCATTTCCAATGAGCTCTGCATACAATTGTGTATTGCCTTTGAGGTTGTGGACATAGCTAAAGAATGCTTTGTGGTTGTCCTTGGC